>NW_016803982.1:5557478-5673824 GCF_001698545.2 Rhinopithecus bieti
GTGCCTGTATGCTTACAGCGCAGTATTGGGGTGGGAGTTACCCGATTTTCCAGGTGTTGTGTGTCTCAGTTCCCCTGGCTAGGAAAACGGATCCCCTTCCCCCTTGCGCTTCCAGGTGAGGCGATGCCTCGCCCTGCTTCAGCTCTCGCTGGTCAGGCTGCAGCAGCTGACCAGCACCGATTGTCCGGCACTCCCTAGTGAGATGACCCCAGTACCTCAGTTGAAAATGCAGAAATCAGCGGTCTTCTGTGTCGCTCGCGCTGGGAGTTGGAGACTGGAGCTGTTCCTATTCCTACCTGGCTTATTTCACTTAACATAATGTCTTCCAGGTTCAGGTTCATCCATGTTGTTGCATATTACAGGATTTACTTCTCTTTTAAGGTTGAATAATATTCCATTGTGTACATACAGCACATTTTCTTTTCTTTTCTTTTTTTTCCTTTTTTTGAGACGGAGTTTCACTCTGTCCCCCAGGCTGGAGTGCAGTGGTGCCATCTCAGCTCACTGCAACCTCTGCCTCCCGGGTTCAAGCGATTCTCATGCGATTCTCAAGTGATTCTCATCCCAGGCTCCTGAGTAGCTGGGATTTTAGGCATGCACCACCATGACCAGCTAATTTTTTATTTTATTTTTTTGTATTTTTAGTAGAGATGGGGTTTCACCATGTTGGCCAGGCTGGTCTCAAACTCCTGACCTCAAGTGATCTACACACTTCGGCCTCCCAGAGTGCTGGTATTACAGGCATGAGCCACCCCACACCACATTTTCTTTCTCAATTCACGGTTGAATGATGGCCACTTAGGTTGACTCCATATCTTGACTATTGTGAATATCACCGCAATGATCATGAGAGTATAAATGTCTCTTGGACATACTGATTTCATTTTCTTTGTACTATACCCAGACTTGGAATTTGTGGATCATATGGTAGTTCTGTTTTTAATATCGTGAGGAATCTTCATACATTTGCCCGTGATGGGTTTGCTAATTTACATTCCTACCAACAGTGTGCAAGGCTTCCCTTTTCTCCACACGCAGCTGAGAACGATTCTCCAGAGGGGGCAACTGAGTGCTTAGCAGCCAACACTCATGGCAGCCGGGGACAGGTGTCCAGTATGTCTTTCTTTGTTCCTAGGGTCAACCATTGCACAGCTCCACAGGTACAAACGTGCATGGTATCTAGAGCTGTGTAACACCACAATCCTGTTTATACCAATCTTTCTAAATAGAGATAATGTTTTAAAATGTAAAAATTAGCAAATGTTTCTTTCCAGTATATGGATTCTAGCAAAACATAAGTACATGAACAGACAGTCCAAGTTGACCTCAGCAGAGCTATCTGCCCTTTATTCACATTTGTAGCTAAAACATTAAAAGTATTAGACGTGTTTATTTAAAAATTAGATGTATTTATGATACCTGTTAGCACGGCCAGCGATGGAAAACATTTCTGAGGAGACTACAAGGGGTAAGAACCTGTAATCCTGACCACCTTTGAAGTGAGGCTGGCTCAACTGTTGGTGAAAAACCAACCAAGAAGGCAAAGAAAGCAAGTTCCAGAAGACACAATAGTAGCAATGACTAGTCATTGAGATGGGAAGCTCTGTGTGAGATGCTTTACGTGGCTTCTCTCCTACATGTCCCCCATTGGAGCAAGCAGAGATTACCAAACCCGGTTTACAAGTAAGATGACGTGACTTGCCCAAGGTCACATAGCAATGGCAACGGCCAGTCATTCAACACTGTTAAATGAGAACTTCTGTTTTGGGAAATGAAGGCATCCTCCTGGGAAATGGGGAGCCTCAGAGCAGACAGCACTCAGAGACTGGCCAAGGAAGCAGACGCCTTCAGAGAACTCAGTCAGGGTAATGGAGAGAAAGAATTACACCTACTGAACATTTAATATGTGCCAGACTCTGGATACATGTTGAGCTATCCCTCGTGAGGTAGGGAGGACGGACATAGCCTTTGGATTAAGTCACCAGAGTTCCCATCCTGATTCTGTCATTTCTGACAGACAGTTCTGAGCAAGTTACTAAATCCTCTCTAGCCCTCCAAAGTTCAGTTTCCAACTTTTGTTTTTATTTATATATTTTGAAATTTTAATTTTTTGAGATGGAGTCTTGCTCTGTCACCCAGGCTGGAGGGCAGTGGTGTGATCTCTGCTCACTGCAACCTCGGTTTCCTGGCTTCAAGTGATTCTCCTGCTTCAGCCTCCTGTGTAGGTGGGACTAAGAGTGCCTGCCATCACGACCAGCTCATTTTTGTATTTTTGTATTTTTCTTTTTTTTTTAAGTAGAGATGGGGTTTCACCATGTTGGCCAGGCTGTTCTCAAACTCCTGACCTCAGGTGATTCGCCTGTTTCAGCCTCCCAAAGTGCTGGGATTACAGGTGTGAGCCATCACACCTGGTCAGTTTCCAACTTTTAAAATGGGTATACTTGCCCCTACTTGATGGAGCATTTCCAAAGACTTATTGAGATAACCTGCATAAAGTGCTTCCTAGGCAGAACAGAGGGAATTGCTTCTCCAAACTATAGAGCTGGTGAGAGGTAAAGAAGAAATTCCAAGGCACCTCTTTCTGGTCCCAAATCCCTGGCTCTTCTGATGACAATGCCCCGTAGAGACAAAACAAAGATGAAACTAGAGCTCAGGGGCTAGGCTTATGTCTCTGCATCATCGACTGGTATTATCTCCCATTGCTTGATTCTGCTTCAGCTACAGAAGTTTCTTGAACACACATGCTTGCTCCAGCCTTCGAGTGCTGCTATTAGCTGTTCCCTTTATTTAGGACTCCTTCCCCCAAGCTGCTTGACGTATTCCCTCATTCTCTTCAGTATTTGCTGAAATTTCATCTCTGCATTGAGGTATATCTTTACCATCTGATTTAAAACTGCATTCTTACCACAAGCAGAATTCCCAGTGTACTTTTTCTTTTTTCCAAAAGCTCCAAGAGAGCAGGTATTCTTGTTTTTTTTTTCCTCCTTGATGTATCCCCAGTGCCTAGAATGGTTCCTGCGACATAGTAACCACTTAATAAATATCTGATGAGCAAGCGTTGAATGAATGAGTAAATATGAAGGGAGGACCTAAGGAAGATAAGAGCAAGACCACTCCTAAAAGTTGAAGAAATTGCGATTATTGAGTTTTGAGGCTAAAGGTGTTAGGACAGTATAAGGTTTAGTTACTTAATGGAAGTCTGAGGTCAGATTCCACTGCAGGGAAGCCTGAATTTCTGCTGAATTGCACAGTATAAAGTAGAACTTCTTACTCCCTGCCTATGAATCAAGATTATCCCCAGGTTTCAAACACTGGCCTGTATATTTTTATTCTTTGCGTCAACAAATATTTATTGACACCACTGTGCTGGAACCCAAGTCCTAGGGATGCAAAAATGAACAAAACACTGTCCCAGGCTTCACAGAGCTCACAGTCTACTGAAGGAAATAGGTAAATACAGATCATTATTTTATTTTAGTATTTATTTATTTTTAAAATTTCAACTTTTATTTTAGATTCGGGGGTACATGTGCAGGTTTGTTCAATGGGTATTTTGAATCTTGCTGAGATTGGGAGTATCATTGATCCTATTACCCAGGTTGTGAGCATAGTACACAATAGATAGTTTTTCAGCTCTTACAGTTTTCCCTCCGCCCCCTCTATAGTCCCAAGTTTCTACTGGTCCCATCTTTGTATATGTGTGTACTCAATGTTTAGCTTCCACTTGTAAGTGAGAACATGCAGTATTGGTTTTCTGTTCCTGAGTTAATTCTCTTAGCATAATGGCCTCCAGCTGCGTCCATGTTGCTGCAAAGGACATGACTTTATTCTTTTTTTAATGGCGGCATCATATTCCATGGTGTGTATGTACCACATTTTCTTTATCTAATCCACCATCAATGGGAACCTAGGTTGATTCCATGTCTTTGCTATTACGAATGGTGCTGTCATAAACATAGGAGTACAAGTGTCTTTTTGGTAGAATGATTTATTTTCCTTGGGTATTTATTCAGTAACGGGATTGCTTGGCTGAATGGTGGCTGTGTTTTGAGTTCTTTGAGAAATCTCCAAACTACTTTCCACAGTGGCTGAGCTAATGTACATTCCCACCAACAGTGTATATGTGTTTTCTTTTCTCTGCAACCTTGCCCACATCTGTTATTTTTGACTTTTCATTAATAGCCATTCTGACCTGCGTGAGATGGTATCTCATTGCGGTTTTGATTTTGATGATGAACATATTTTCATATGTTTGCTGGCTGCTTATATGTCTTCTTTTGAGAAATTGTCTCTTCATGTCTTTTGCCTACTTTCTAATGGGGTTGTTTTTTCTTGTTGAATTGTTTAAGTTTCTTATGGATTCTGGATATTATTAGACTTTTGTTGGATACATAGTTTGCAAATATTTTCTCCCATTCTGCAGATTATCTGTTTATTCTGTTGGTAATTTCTTTTAATGTCCAGAAGCTCTTTAGTTTAATTAGGTCCCACTTGTCAAATTTTGGTTTTGTTGCAATTGCTTTTGAGGATTTAGTCATAAATTCTTTCTCAAGGCCAATGTCTAGACGGTACCTCCTAGGTTTTATTCTAGGATCTTTATAGTTTAAGATTTTACATTTAAGTATTTAATTCATTTTGAGTTAATTTTTCTATGTGGTGGTAAGTAGGGGTCCAGTTTCATTCTTCTGCATATGAATAGCCAATTATCCCAGCACCATTTATTGAATAGGGTGTCCTTTCTCCATTGCTTTTATTTGTCAACTTTGTTGAAGATCAATTGATTGTAAGTGTGTGGCTTTATTTCTGGGTTCTTTATTCTGTTCCGTTGGTCTATGTGTCTGTTTTATATCAGTATCAGGCTGTTTTGGTTACTGTAGCCTTGTAGTACAGTTTGTAGTTGGGTGATGTTATGCTCTTTGTTCTTTTTCCTTAGGATTGCTTTGGCTATTCAGGTTCTTTTTTGGTTCCATATGAATTTTAGAATACTTTTTTTTCTAATTCTGTGAAAAATGGCTTTGGTAGTTTGATAGGAATAGCATTGAATCTGGAGATTGCTTTGGACAGTATGGCTATTTAATGATACTGATTCTTCCAATCCATGAGCATGGAATGTTTTTCCATTTGTTTGTGTCATCTGTTATTTCTTTCCACATTGTTTTGTAGTTCTCACTGTGGAGATGTTTCACCGTTGTACATCTGTTTCACTCAGATGTACCCTTGGCTATTTTATTTTTGTTGTGGCTATTGTAAACGGGATTGCGCTCTTGATATAACTCTCAGCTTGAACATTATTGCTGTATAGAAATGCTACTAATTTATGTGCATTGATTTTGTGTTCTGAAACTTTACTGAAGTGGATTGTCAGTCCTAGGAGCCTTTTGGTGCAGTGTTGAGGATTTTCTAGGTATGGAATCATATTGTCAGCAAAGAGAGATAATTTGACTTCTTTCCCTATTTTGGTGCCTTTTATTTATTTCTTTTGCCTGTTTGCTTTGGCTAGGACTTGCAGTACTATGTGGAATAGAAGTGGTTAAGAGTAGGCATCCTTGTCTTGTTCTAGCTCTTAAGGGAGGTGCTTCCAGCTTTTGCCCATTCAGTATGATGTTGGCTGTGGGTCTGTCATAGATGTGTCTTACAATTTTGAGGTATGTTCCTTTGATGCCTAGTTTGCTGAGAGTTTTATCATAAAAGATGTTGGATTTTATCAAAAGTTTTTTCTGCATCTCTTCAGATGCAAATCATTATTTTAAAAATTAATGAAAGTGGCCGGGCGCGGTGGCTCAAGCCTGTAATCCCAGCACTTTGGGAGGCCGAGACGGGTGGATCACGAGGTCAGCAGATCGAGACCATCCTGGCTAACACAGTGAAACCCCGTCTCTACTAAAAAAAAAATACAAAAAACTAGCCGGGCGAGGTGGCGGGCGCCTGTAGTCCCAGCTACTCGGGAGGCTGAGGCAGGAGAATGGTGTAAACCCGGGAGGCGGAGCTTGCAGTGAGCTGAGATCTGGCCACTGCGCTCCAACCTGGGCGACAGAGCGAGACTCCGTCTAAAAAAAAAAAAAGAAAAAAAAAAAGAAAAAAAAGAAAAAAAAATTAATGAAAGTAAGTGCAGTGACAGAACATGCACAAGGATTACGAGTATCTTGTGATTGATAACTGACCAGAGTGAGTATTAGTCCATTTTTACACTGCTGGTAAAGACATACCCAAGATGGGGTAATTTATAAGGAAAGAGAAGTTTAATGGACTTACAGTTCCAGGTGGGTGGGGAGGCCTCATAATCATAATGGAAGGTGAAAGGCACATCTCATATGGCGGCAGGCAAGAGAAGAATGAGAGCCAAGTGAAAGGGGTTTCCCCTTATAAAACCATCAGATCTCGCAAGACATATTCACTACCATGAGAACAGTATTGGAGAAACTGCCCCCATGATTCAGTTATCTCCAACTGGGTCCCTTCCACAACATGAGGAAATTATGGGAGCTATAATTCAAGATGAGATTTGGGTGGGGTCACAGGAAAACCATATCAACATCTAAACTGAATTTTGAATGGGGTTTTATTCTGTCTCTACAGAGGCTACAACAATAATAGCTTTCTGGAAATTTCAAGGTGAAATTCCTTCCCTGTTGTTTACACCTTATAATTGTTCAAAAATATTTGATCAGTTTATTTATAACCCCGGTAGAACAATTGTCATTGACAACATTCAAGCTGTCTGCCAGCTCTTGCCTTCCCAGCTTCACCCAGTTCTGAAATCAGTCCTGAACTTCCAGGGATCAGGAATTAAATGTGTCTTGGTACCCAGTGTGTTTAGCCAAGCCATGTGCGTGCATCTATCTACTGAGTCCCAGTCTTTTTAGTCCCTTTGAGACAATCCAGTCCATGTTCTGCTTCAATTTTTCTCCTGAGCCAGGAGTTTTGATCTAAAGCATGTTTCTGTTGGAGAAACATAAAACTCATAAAACTGGAGAAAGATAAAACTCAACTGGATACTGATGTCTGTCCCAAGCAAGCAGGGTTTACCATGCTCATTTGAAGATAGTACATTGGACTTTTTGGATACCCTATGTAGGGACTAAGCCTCCAGTTTTTGCAACTTCCTCAGCCCCACCTTTCTCAGTCTTGATTTTTGGATTCATCCTTCATCTGTCTCCCAATGTACATGTGCACTCCTTTACTTTCTGAATGCACCCACAAACACAAACACTCTAATTCTAGCTGTTACTCTGTTGTTGTTCAAAGCTGTGGTACTTTTACCCTCTTGTGCCTTATGGCAGGGCCTGCCAACTTATTTTACATTTGAGTGAAATTTTGTCTTTTCCTTGACTGATTTCTTACGTCATGATTCTACATTATGTTTATCTACCCAATAGGCCAGAGCATTACCAAAATATACTTCCTCGTCATATTTGCCTCCAGACATAGCAATCTGGTAACCACCGATGAGAACCCCTAGACCTCCTTTCTTAGTGCATACAGGTGGGATTTACATCATGAGGGGTATAAATATCAGGGGTCCTTGATGGCCCCAGATCTTCCCTGACTTTCCCAAAAGATGCCTTCGGGGCACTGTCTCTTGTATTTGATATATATTTCTGTGTAACTAATTACTCTACAACTTAGTGGCACCAAACAATAAATATTATCGCACACAGTTCCTAGTGATCAGGAATTCAGAGCAGTTTAGCCGGGTGTTTCTGGCTCAGGGTCTCGGATGAGGGTGTAGTCAAGACAACAACCAGAATTGTAGTCATTGTCGGGCTTAACTGGGGATAGAAGATCTTTTTCCAAGATGGTTTACTCATCCGGCTGTTGGCAAAGGTCTCAGTTTGCCACCATGTGGGCTCTCCATAGGCTTCCGAGTGTCCTAACAATATGGCAGCTGGTTTCCTTCCCCCGGAGGGAGTGATCCAAGAGCAAGCAAGGCGGAGGCAGCTAGCTTTTATAACCCAGCCTCGGAAGTCACACGTTGCCGTTTCTATAATATGCTATTGGTGCCACAGGTCAGTCCCATTCACTGTGGGAGGGGACGACACAGGATGTAAAGGCTAGGAGGTGGAGATCTCTAGGGACGTCTTGGGGGTAGACTCTGACACCTCTTTAGCTTAAGATTCCATCAATTCAGATGCAAGACTACACCATGCAGCTCTTGTTTCTCCTCCAGGTCATGCCGTAGGATACCGAATAGTTGGATTAGCTGCTCTTGACTTGCCAGTTAGCTGTGGTGAGGCGAGACTGGGATGTCAGGATATAAACCCAGTCGCTGTAGGGTGACTGTGTATAGGCAGGGCTGTTGCCTAAGAACAGAGTAGAGATGAGGATGACTGAAGGACATCTTCAGCATTCCCTTACTCCAAGAGCAGAATCCAAGAAGACAGAAAATAACAGAAAAAGGATGGGAAAGAAAAAAAAAAAAAAAGAAGAAAAGTAGGCTGCCTAACTTTTTGTTTTCTTTCCTTCTTCCTTCCTTTCTTTCTTTCTTCCTTTTTTTTTTTTTTTTTTTCCGAGACAGTTTCGCTCTGTCACCCAGGCTGGAGTGCAATGGCGCCATCTCGACTCATTGCAACCTCCGCCTCCCGGGTTCCAGCGATTCTCCTGCCTCAGGCTCCTGAGTAGCTGGATTACAGGCATGTGCCACCACACCCGGCTACTTGTTTTTTGTATTTTTAATAGAGAAGGGGCTTCCCCATGTTGGTCAGGCTGGTCTCGAATTCCTGACCTCGGGGGACCCGACCGTCTCCGCCTCAAGTGCTGGGATTACAGGCGTGAGCCACCGCGTCCGGCCCTAACTTTTTCTACGGCCTAGACCTTTTCCTAGGGCCGAGCCCAGTCCAGTCTCTTCGTCTCCACACTTGGCAGATGTCAGGATTGCAGAATGGGCTTCGGCCAGCAGAGGGCAGGCTTCTGCGACCCAGAGACTGCCTTTTCACTTCTTTAGAATAAAGGAGGAATAGAACCATACAATTTCAGAGTTGAAAGGGACCTGACAAAGTTCTATACTAAGACCTCCTTATTTCACAGAGGATTAAACTGAAGCCCAGAGAAGTTGAAAGTAGCTTATCTAAGTTCTGTCACCCTGCAAATGGCACAGTTGAGATTTGAACTCTTAGCTCCTTGACCGTTTTTGCTTTCATTGTACTAAAACTCTTCTCATCTAATTCAACTGGCTTGAAAATCAGTCAGAGCTCTTCCCTTGTTGACCCAGCCCATCACATTTTAGACACATAGGGAGGATTAGGCTTACTTTACTATTTCTCAAATTTGAGCAAAAGGGTAATAACATTTTGATATTTTAATTTTGACTTAAATTGTTTTACATTTTATTATTTTACCTAATGCATAAAAGTATAAAACTAGAGAGAACATCCTATGTTTACAACTTTTATAAAATGATTTATTAAAATCAAATTTACAAAGTTAATACAAATAAAAATTTAAAAGCTGATAAATTTACAACATTAATGGGATGTAGAGGATGGTGTTATTTTGCTGAAACTACATGGCTATTCACCACTGAATTTGGTAATGAGCATGCTGTGCCTACACTCCCATGTGCTATGTGGTTAATCAATGTTCCCATTATATGATTTTACTTATGCCATGACAAACCTTCATCTGTATAGTGAGTCATTTTAGCATCATTTTGTTTTCGTTAAGTGAGAATGCTTCATTTGTTGATTAATCTCACTTCTTTTCCCATTATCTGGATGATTCTCCAACGTAACTACAAACATAAATGCAGACATGAACAAGGAAATCTGGAAAGGGAATTGGTTATAAGGTGATTACACAAAGGAGCTATTTACATTAGCACAAGGATTGAAATGAAAACATACTCTGAAAAATAAAAAGAGAGCTTGCAGCTTCACCCAGAATGTTCATAGACCCTTCAGCATCCACATGCTGCAATTAGAGGGGACATTGCATAATGCCTTTGACTTTAGTCCTGATAGTATGTTCTAGACATGATGTTATATGTTGTCTGAACAAGAGTTATCTTGATTTCAAAGGAAAAAAGAAGTGCCATTAACATTTGTTTGATTGTCAGTGACAATGTCTTAACTGAAGAGCTAATGAATGAATGCACAGAAAACACAGACGTCCCTTTGCTTTTCCTCGAGTCACCGAGATTAAAGGTATACCCTGTGGAAGATGACAGAGTTAGGGAAGAAGGCTGGGTATCCCGGACATCTCAATAGCAGGCTGTATTGTCTGTTACAGGGCACATCCTTTGAACTTGTGTTGACTCAGCCCCATTGGAAAACTGAATGCAAACTAAGACTTGACCAAAACCAGATGTTCTGTGTGACCTGCGCTTCGGGCACAGTGTGCTGCAGTTAACAAATGATGCCTTTTGGATTAATCTAAATATAAAGGCTTCCTGTCAGGACAGTCTCCCAAAACTTATTTGACTTGGCATATTTTTGGTGTAAAAATATCAGACCACCAGTGCTACAGAGCAGCATTTCATCAGTAGGGTTACAAGTCGGAGTAGAGCCTGCATAATTGAAGCTATGTTCCCTTTGACCAATGGTTATCATTTCACAATGCATATATATATCAAAACATCAAACAGTAAACCTTAAATAAATACAAATTTTATTTGTCAATGATACCTCAATAGAGCAGTTAAAAAAGAAGAATGGAGCTTGTGACTCAGCCTCCAGTATTACCCCTTCTGCTCGCAGGCATTACGCTTCTACCAGTCAGTGGGTGGAGGCAGAACGCGTTGTTCCCATCATGCTGCAACTTCGGTGGAGAAAAATAGGCAAATGAGGGGTTGAAACTGAATTAATTAAGCCCAACACATTTCAGTGAAAAATTTAAAGGTGTGAATGTTTCAGAAGTTTAGAGGAACATTGTAGATTCACACCCCATCTCCACCTGTTGACATATTTCTCCTTGTTTAGACTTATCTCCAAAGTTGCTTTTCCCTGATGCCTTTCTGATTCCCACCAGATAGGGTTTCAGCCACTCTGGGACTTAAGTCACTGCTTTCTTTTATGTTGTAATTACCAGTTTACATGTCATGACCCTTGAAAGAGCTATTTCTTACAAGACACTATCCTCAGAGTGCTTTTTGGATGATATGAACTTGATGGGAACTGATTAGATCACAGAAAACTCTGAATGACAACCAGATATTTGCTATGTAATAACTTCATTCAGGGCTAATTTCGTTTTCTTAGTGAGGTTCAAAAGCGAAATATCATCCCAGATAGTGCTGGGCTCATAAAATAGGCAAAAGAGGGAATAGGGAGCTTCAGCTTTGGCCTCATCATCATGATCCAAGAAGATAGCTGCTTTGAAGAACAGCTGAGCAATACTTTTAGTGTTTAGGGGAAGCGTGCACTCTGGTAATGGAATATCAGGCCTTTGGTGGTGGGCTTTAACACTGCTGGTCTGCCCCTCTGACAATCCTCCCTGTCTGACCAGGTACACTCTTGGCTTGACTTGCTTTTTGTATTGGATCCTCTCTTGGCAATAGCCTCTCCCTGGGAACAGAGGTTGGCAGTCGGACTCATAGCAGAAACGTTTTGGAGAGGGAAACACATGACAGGAGGGTGAGAATCCTGGCATTTTATCACTTAGGGACTGACAAGAAATGAAATAGTCACCCTGGACAAGTTATGGAGCTCAGAATGATCATTGCCCTCTAATTTCACTACTCCTTCTGCCTCCTCACTTCTGCCCTTGCAGGACTGTAAATGGAGTTAATCAAAGCTCTCGATTGCCAAAGAAGGCTATGATTAAGAGTTAATAAGCAATCATGGCTACAGAACTTCTTGCCAGCAGATGCTGGGCAGGTCAAGGTTAGTGCTGGATGTACAGCACTTGCCTCAACAATGTTGCCGATTGGTATTATTAGTTATCTCAGATGTGTGATAAAGGACATCCTTTTCCTTCTAAGAATTATGGGAAGTGGAAATTGGGTAAGTGATTTTCTTAGGTAGGGGTAGGGAAAGGTAAGAGGAAAAGGAAGTCCCCAGATACAGACTCACTAATCTTAGTATTGTCGTGGAACTTAGAGGTCACAGAGTTCAACCTCCCATCTATTCGACAAATATTGAGTGTCTACAATGTGTTAGTACTGGGAGTACCATAGTGAATAAACCAGATAAAACCCAGCCTGTGTGGATCTTACATTCTAGTAGAGAGGAGACCAATGAGCACATGCACAACTAAATTGTGTGATATAGCAGAAAATTTGCAAAAGTAAGATATTTTTATTTTTTTTGTCTTAAAGAGGGCTCTCCAGATTGTTTAAACATTAGACCCCACAGAATCGAGATCTATCCCTATTGTTAGATAATTATTTTAATACTATTTATTTAAATTTAGGAAAGAATAAGGAAGAAAACAGAAGTGGCTCATAACTCAGTTTTCACCAGAAATACACCATTAATGTTACAAAACACAACAAACAGAAATAAAAATTAAGTCAATACATGCACCCAGTAAGACAATGCAACATTCACTTAAAATGAAGAGTAAAAATTTCTAAGCCCACTCGGAGTCCCTGAAGGTCCTATCCTTAAAAGTAACTATTAATTTTTTTTTGCATTCAAACAGAAAAAACTGCATACACAATATAGTAAGTATTATACACATTAGAAGCTTTTAAATTTTTATTTCACATTGCTATAAACCCTGCCTTTTTGTAATGTATATTTAGAAGACATCTGCATATTTGCAAATCATTCTTATCATCTGCCTAGTATTTCATATATATCATATTCAAATGATGTATGTCAAAATATATTCATATGATATATATCATGTTTGTATTTTATATTTCTAACTTATTGAATTCATTATTGATATGTCATTTCTATTTTCTGTTAAAATAATGATGTAGCAAATATCTTTTGATAAAGATGTGATAAAATTGTAAATTCATAAGACAAAGAAGCAAAAAACTATGACCCAGAATGAGGAGAAAAAAGGAATTAATTGATACCAATCCAGAACTGACATAGATGTTAAATTCAGTAGACAAGGACATTAAAATAGTTCTAACTGTATCCCATATGTTCAAGTAGCTAATGGAGAGACTGAATATGTTAAATAGACATGTAAAATATGAAAGGACCTAAATTGAATATCTAGACATAAAAATTACAGTCTCTGAGATGAAACATACACTAGATAGGATTAACATCCAATAATGTATTGCCAAAATATGTAGTAGTAATTTTGAAGCTTTAGCAATAGAACCCATTCTAAACAAGATGTAGAGAAAAAAAAAGACTTAAAAAACAGGGCATCAATGAGCTGTGAGGCAACTTCAGGTGAATGAATGTACATGTAATTGGAGTTCCTGTAGGAAGAATAGGGCTGCATGTGGGGGGGGGGGGGGGGAAGATTTGGAGAAACAATGGCTGAAAAATGTCCAGATTAGGTGAAAACTATAAATCCATAGGTTCAAGATACTCAACAAACCCTAAGCACAAGAAATATGAAGAAATCTGTACTAAGACATAAAATGCACAAAACAAGTGATAAAGAAAAAATCTTTAAAGTAGCCAGAGGAGAAAAGAAGACATTTTATGTTACAGAAGAACAAAAATAAGAATAGCAGCATGTTTTCTTTGGAAATAAAGCAACAAGGAGATAGTAGAGCACATCATTAAAGTACTAAAAACAAAAAACTCTTCCAACCAAGAAAATTAGACTCAGTAAAGATTTTTTTTTCATAAATGAAGGAGAAGTAAAGACTTTTTGAGACAAGCAAAAGCTGAAAGAGTTAGTCAGCTATGCTGAAATAATTTATCAGCTAGACTCCACACTATGAGAAATGTTAATTGAACTTCTTCAAACAGAATAAAAAGGATACTAGGTGGAATAGTAGAAACCTAGATCTGCCTAAAGAAATAAATAGCACTGAAAATAATAACTAAATGGCTAAATATATAAAAATGTTCTTATTATTTCAGTGTCTTCAAAAGATAATGGCTTGTTTAAATTAAAATATTAACATCGTAGTGTGGTGGTTTTAATCTGTGTAAAAGTAAAATGTATGACAAAAATAGCACAAAGTCCAGGAGGGGAAAAATAGAAGTACACATGGGCCCTGACTTATAGTGATTGGTGATATGTTTTGGCTGTGTGTCCCTACCAAATCTCATGTTGAACTGTAGTCCCCAGTGTTGGAGATGGGGCCTGGTGGGAGGTGGTTGGATCTCAGGAGTGGATTTCTTATGAATGGTTTAGCACCATCCCCTTGATGCTATTCTTGTGATAGTGAGTTCTCGTGAGATATGATTGTTTAAAAGTGTACAGCACCTCCCACTTCCCCCACTCTTGCTCCTGCTCTGGCTATGTGATGTGTGTTCCCCTTTCACCTTCTGCCATGATTGTAAGTTTCCCGCGGCTTTCCCAGAAGCTGAGCAGATGACAGCATAATGCTTTTTTTTTTAATAAACTACTGAGTCTCAGGTATTTCTTTACAGTAGTTCAAGAATGGGCTAATACAAAAAATTGGTACCAAGGAGTAGGGCATTGCTGCAAAGATAACTGAAAATGTGGAAGCAACTTTGGGACTGGGTAATGAGCAGAGGTCAGAAGAGTGTGGAGGGCTCAGAAGATGACAGGAAGACAAGGGAAAATTTGAAACTTCCTACAGACTGATTGAATGGTTATGACCAAAATGCCGTTAGTGATATGGACAGTGAAGTCCAGGCTGATAAGGTCTCAGATAGAAATGAAGAACTTATTGGGAACTGGATTAAAGATCACTCTTGCCTTACCTTAGCAAAGAACTTGACTGCATTGTGTCCTTGCCTTAGGGATCTGTCGAACTTTGAACTTGAGAGTGATGACTTAGGGTATTTGGGGGAAATAAATTTCTAAGCAGTAAAGTTTTCAAGAAATGGCCTGGTTGCTTCTAACAGCCTAGGCTCATATATGTGAGCAAAATTTGACCTAAAGTTGGAACTTATACTTAAAGGGGAAGCAGAGTGTAAGAGTTTGGAAAATTTGCAGCCTGGTTATGTGGTAGAGAAGAAAAGCCCATTTTTAGGAGAGAAATTAAAGCAGGCTGCAGTGTTGTGGGAAGTCAGGGACCCTGAACGGAGGGACTAGCTGGAGCTGTGGCAGAAGAACATAAATTGTGAAGATTTCATGGACATTTATCACTTCCCTAATAATACTCTTATAATTTGTTATGCCTGTCTTTACTTCAATCTCTGAACATAAATTGTGAAGACTTCATGGACATTTATCAGTTCCCAAATAATACTCTTATAATTTCTTATGCCCGTCTTACGTTAATCTCTTAATCCTGTTATCTTCGTAAGCTGAGGCTGTACGTCACCTCAGGACCACTATTGTACAAATTGATTGTAAAACATGTGTGTTCAAACAATATGAAATCAGTGCACCTTGAAAATGAACAGAATAACAGCGATTTTAGGGAACAAGGGAAAACAACCATAAAGTCTGACTGCTTGCAGGGTCTGTCAAAAGAGCCATATTTTCTTCTTGCAGAGAGCATATAAATGGACGTGCAAGTAGGAGAGATATCACTAAATTCTTTTCATAGCAAGGAATATAATATTAAGACCCTAGGAAAAGAATTGCATTCCTTGGGGGAGGTCTGTAAATGGCCACTCTGGGAATGTCTGTCCTATGTGGTTGAGATAAGGACTGAGATACGCCCTGGTCTCCTGCAGTACCCTCAGGCTTACTGGGATCGGGAAACCCCAGCCCTGGTGAATTTGAGGTTAGACTGGTTCTCTGCTCTCAAACCCTGTATTCTGTTAGGATGTTTATCAAGACAATACATGCATTGCTGAACATAGACCCTTATCAGGAGTTTCTGATTTTGCTCTGGTCCTGTTTCCTCAGAAGCATGTGATCTTTGCTCTGCCTTTTGCCCCTTGAAGCATGTGACCTACTGCCTGTTCGTACACCCCCTCCCCTTTTGAAATCCCTAATAAAAACTTGCTAGTTTTGCGGCTCAGGTGGGCATCACAGACCTACAGATATGTGATGTCACCCCGGCAGCCCAGCTGTAAAATTCCTCTCTTTGTACTTTTCTTTTATTTCTAGACCGACTGACACATAGGGAAAATAGAAAAGAACCTACATTGAAATATTGGGGGCAGATTCCCCTGATACTGTAGAAATTTGCATAAGTAAAAAGGAGCCAAATGCTAATAGCCAAGACAATGGGGAGAAGGCCTCAAAGACATTTCAGAGACCTTTGTGGCAGCCTCTCCTAACACAGGCCCTGAGGCCTAGGAGGACAGAATGTTTTGTGGGCCAGACACAGGACCCCACTGCCATGTGCAGCCTCAGGACACTGCTCCTCACATCCCAGTCACTCCATCTTCAGCCATGGCAAGAAGGGGCCCAGGTGCAGCTCAGGACATTGCTTCAGAGGGTGCAAGCTGTAAGCCATGGTGGCTTCCATGTGGTGTTAAGCCTGAGGGTGCGCAGAATACAAGAGTTGAGGCTTGGGAGCCTCCACCTAGATTTCAGAAGATGTATGGAAAAGCTTGGATGTTTAGGCAGAAGACTGCTGCAGGGATGGAGCCCTCAGGGAAAACCTCTATTAGGGCAGTGCAGAGGGGAAATGCGGGGTTAGAGCCACCACACTGAGTCCCCACTGGGGCACTGCCTATTGGAGCTGTGAGAAGAGGGCCACTATCTCCCAGACCCCAGAATGGTAGATTTACTGACAGCTTGCACTGTGTGCCTGGAAAAGCCAAAGACACTCAACACCAGCCTGTGACAGCAGCCACAGGGGCTGTACCCTGCAGAGTCACAGAGGTGGAGCTTCCCAAGGTCTTGGGAGCCCACTCTTTGCATGAATGTGACCTGGATTTGGGACATGGAACCTAAGGAGATTATTTTGGAGCTTTAAGATTTAATGACTGCCCTGCTGGATTTTGGACTTGCATGGGCTCTATAGCTGCTTTCTTTTGGCTGAGTTCTCCATTTTGGAAAGGGAGTATTTACATGACACCTTTACCCCCATTGTGTCTTGGAAGGAGCTAACTTATTTTTTATTTTACAGGCTCATAGGCAGAAGGGATAGTCTTGTTTCACATGAGACTTTGGACTGTGGACTTTTGAGTTAATGCTGAAATGAGTTAAGACTTTGGAGGACTGTTGAGAAGGATACTTGTGTTTTGTAATATGAGAAGGACATGAAATTTGGGGGGCCAGGGGCAGAATGGTATGGTTTGGATCTGTCCCCACCAAATCATATGTTGAATTATACTCCCCAATGTTGGAGGTAGGGCCTGGTGGGAGGTGGTTGGATCATGGGGACAAATCTATCATGAATGGTTTAGCACCATCCACTTGCTGCTGTTCTTGTAATAGTGAGTTCTCATGAGATATGGTTGTTTAGAATTGTGCAACATCTACCTTCTCACCTTCTCTTGCTTCTGCCCTAGCCATGATGATATGTGTGCTTCCCTTTCACCTTTTGCCATGATTTTAAGTTTCCTGAGGCCTTCCCAGAAGCTGAGCAGATGCCAACATCATGCTTCCTGTACAGCCTGAAGAACCATGAACCAATTAAACCTCTTTTCTTTATAAATTACCCAGTCTCAGGTATTTCTTTATAGTAGTGTGAGAATGGACTAATACAATTTGACTTAGATTTTTTTATTTTACCATGGTACAAAAGTGGTGCACATGAAGTTAAAAACTATACTTGAGTACCCATACAATCCTCCTGTTTTTCACTTTTAGTATAATACTCAACAAATTAAGTGAGATATTCAACACTTTATTATAATACAGATTTTGTGTTAGATGATTTTGCCCAACTGTAAGTTAATTTAAGTGTTCTGAGCACGTTTAAGGCAAGGTATGCTAAGCTATAATGTTTGATGGGTTGGGTGTAATTAAATGCGTTTGTGACTTCTGATATTTTTAACTTATGATGCGTTTCTTGGAACATGACCCCACTGAAGTTGAGGGGCATCTGGTTCTCCCACTATTGCTGAATTGGTATAATATTATCTTAACATGGATTATGATAAGTTAAAAATATGTACCATAAACCCTTAAAGCAATGGCTAAAAAAAAGAGTTATATTCATGACACATGAAAGAGATAAAAATGAATTGAAAAAAATGTAAATAAAGAGGAAAAAGGAAAAAAAGAACAAATAGGTCAAAGAGAAAATAAATAGCAAGATGGGTGATTTAAATCTAACCATATCATTAATCATATAATATTAAATGAAAATTGTCTAAACACCCAATTAAAATGCAGATTTTTTAGATTAGATAAAAAAATCCAACTACATCCTGCTTACAAAAAGTGCACTTTAAATATAAAGACAAAGCTATATTTAAAGTAATAGGATGGGACTGGACTCAGTGGCTCATGTCTGTAATCTTAGCACTTTGGGAGACTGAAGTGGGTAGATCGCTTGAACTCAGGAGTTCAATACCAGCCTGGGAAATGTGGTGAAACCCCGTTTCTAGTAAAAAATACATAAATTAGGTGGGCACAGTGGTATGCATCTGTAATTCCCAGCTACTTGGGAGCCTGATACATGAGAATTGCTTGAAATCTGGGAGACAGAGGTTGCAGTAAGCTGAGACCATGCCACTGCATTCCAGCCTGGGTGATAAAGTAAGACCCTGTCTCAAAAAAAAAAAAAAAAAAAAAAAGTAATGGAATAGGAAAAGATATTGTGCTAACATTAATCAAAAGAAAGCAGAAGTGGCTATAATAGTATTTGCCAAAGTAGATTTCAGAACAAAGAAGACAACCAGAAATAGAACAGGTCATTCCATAATGATAAAAGGGTCAATTCATCAAGAGGGCACAAGAAATCATACGTGTTTATGCACTAAATAGCAGAGATTTAAAAAAATAAAGTAAAAGGTGCATGATCTGCAAGAAGAAATCAACAAATCCACAACTAGGTTTTAATACCGTTCTTTAAATAATTGGTTTGAAAAGGAGACAGAAAATCTTCAAGGATGTAGAAGACTTGAACAACACTGTCAATCAACTTGACCTAATTGACATTAATAGAACACTCTACCCAACAATAGTAGAATATACTATGTAGAATATATAGTAGCAGAATATGTAAAAGAAATTACATTTCTTTTTTCACGTCTGTATGGGACAGTGACCACAGTAAACCAATTCTGGAATATAAAACAAGTCTTGGTATATTTATAAGAATTAAAGTAATACAAAGCATGTTCTCTCACTAAAACAGAAAATATCTGGAAAGTTTTCAAAGATTTAAAAGTAAATGCTGTACTTTTAAATAATAAATTAGTCAAAGTAGACATTAAAAGGGAAATTAAAAAATATTTTTACTTGAATGAAAATGAAAGCCTAACATGCCAGTATTTGTGGCATGCTGCTAAAACAGTACTTAGAGGGAAATTTTTAGCAGTCAGTAAAAGAGAAGAAGGAATTCAAATCAATAACCTCAACTTCCACCTTAAAAAGCTAGGAAAGTAAATGTATATTTAATCCAAAAGAAGCAGAAGAAAGGAAATGATAGGAGTAAGAGTAGAAATAAATGAAACAACTGAAAAAAATCACTATGAAGGCTAAAGTAGCTCCACCTTGGATGTTAGTCCTCCATGTTGACTTTTGATTAACTGCAGTTTTGGGAATGCCTCTGAGATTTCTACTTTACTTTCAGTTCCTTATGCATGAGCACATAATTTCTGTAAATCTTGCCCTTAGGTGAAAACAAACTGGATGTTATAGCATAAATTACAGGCTATAAGGCACATATTTTTTTCTCCTAGAAAGACTTTAATTGTCCTGCACTTTCCCTCTGGAGCACGTATACCCTTTCCCTATTGTATGTAAGTCCCAGGCCTGGGGAGCCCCAGCACGGAGTTCTACCTGTCTTGTGGCTGCCCAAGACAACATTTCCATTTGTTAGTTCCCCAGTAAATAACCTTCTACCAACCAACTGGATTTGTCTGCCTTGTTCTTTGATTTCTTGGCTCCTGCGTTTGGGAGTCATTTTGCATATACGGACCTTTCACGAGTCAATCACTGAAACCAAAAGTTAGTTCTCTGGGAATATCAATAATGTTGACAATCCTCTAGCAAGACTGATCAGGAAAGAGAAAATGAGAGAGGTGACATCACCACAGTCTCTACAGGGATTAAAAGGATAAGAAGAGAATACTGTGAACAACTTTATGGTAATAAATTTGACAACTTGGATGAAATGATCAAATTTCTTTAAGGATACACTTACCAAATCTTACTTAGGATGAAATATATAACCTGAATTTCTTTATGTCTATTACATAAATTAAATTTGTATTTAAAACCTTAAAGCAAAGAAAACTCTCATACCAGATACTTCACTGGTGAATTCTGCAATTTAAGGAATGATTAAAATTCTATAAATTTTCTTCCAGAAAATTTAAGAGGATTATGATGCTTTTCAACTGTTTCTTTGTGGCCAGTATTACTCTCATATCAAAACCCAGGCAAAGACATTGTAAGGAAAAAAATATAGGTCAATGTCCTGGTGAACATAGATGCAAAATTCCTGAAAATGTTTAGCAAATAAAATTCAGCAATACACACAAGAGGGTTTGTCCAAGTGGAGTTTATCTCAGGAATGCAAAGTTGGTTTAACACTTGAAATCATCCAGTGTATCTCACCATATTAACAGAAAAATTAGTCTGTCAAGCAAGTGATATCTGTTGCCTAATGTCAGGAGTAGAAGTCTGAGCACTTCTGCCCACTGCCTCTTGGTATTGGAGCCACCAAGGAAAATTCAATTCAGTCAAGCACTGGATAGAACAATGCTTTATTCACACAAGAAGAGACAGAGCAAGATCGATTTCAGTAGTTGGTGTCAGTCTCCATGGCCAGTGGGTCTCTCCTGGCAGCTGGATTGCACACATGCCTTTTGTACTGCAGCAGAAGGACCCTGACCCCTCCCTGCAGCAAACAGATATAACAGTGGGATTAGCCAAGTACCATTTGATACACACACTTAAGCAGAACAAAAAGAACACACTGGATCTGAAATAGGGAAAGATATTTCCACACAAGGCAACAAGCTCAGCACAGGCTGTGAAGACTCTTAATACTTTGGTAAGAAAGTGTTCCAGGCCCAGGGCCCATTCTTACACAGTCAAATAGGGGTCAAAAGACTACACGTAGGAGACTGCCTTTCCCAACAAAGACAAACCCTTTGGTCATCTCAGTAGGTGTACAAAAACATTTAACAAAATCTAATACCCATTCCTGATGTGAACTTCTAGCAAACTAGAAATAGAGAGGAAATTCCTCAACATGATAAAGGAAATCTAAGAGAAACCAACAGCTAACATTTGTGATAGTGAAAGACTTACTGTTTGTCCTTAAGGTCAGGAGAAGGTGAATGTCTGCTTTCATCACTTCTATCCAGCATTATACTGGAGGTCTATGACAGTGCAATGAAGCAAGAAAAAGGAAAGGCACCCAGATAGTGAAACTGTCTTTATTTGCAAATAGCATAATCAGTTAAATAGAAAATCAGATGGAATCTACAAAAAAGCAACTAGAACTAATAAATAAGTTTAGGAAAGTTGTATGGTACAAGATCAATACTTAAAAATTAGTTCTATTTCTGTAAACTAGGAATGAGAAATCCAAAACTGAACTATAAAACAAATTAGCACCTAAATGTTAACTACTTAGGGATAAATCTGACAAAAGATATTTAATGCCTGTACATTGAAAACTGTAACATGGGCCGGGCGCGGTGGCTCAAGCCTGTAATCCCAGCACTTTGGGAGGCCGAGGCGGGCGGATCACGAGGTCAGGAGATCGAGACCATCCTGGCTAACACTGTGAAACCCCGTCTCTACTAAAAAATACAAAAAACTAGCCGGGCGAGGTGGCAGGCGCCTGTAGTCCCAGCTACTCGGGAGGCTGAGGCAGGAGAATGGCGTGAACCCGGGAGGTGGAGCTTGCAGTGAGCTGAGATCCGGCCACTGCACTCCAGCCCGGGTGACAGAGTGAGACTCCGTCTCAAAAAAAAAAAGAAAAAAAAAAGAAAACTGTAACATGTTCTGAGAAAAATCAAAGAAGACCCAAATAAATATGTTTATAGGTCAGAAGAATCAATGTTGCTGTGATGTCAGTTCTTAAATTGATCTCTAGATTCAACACAATCCCAAACAAATCACAGCATTAATTTTTGTAGACATATACAACCAGATTCTAAAATGTTTACAAGTGCAAGGGGCCCCAAATAGGCAGAATGACTTTAACACAAAGCAAAGATGGGAGGTTAACACTACCTGATTCAAGAGTTATAAAATTATAATAAGACAGTGTAGTATTAGTGCAAAGATAGACATATTAAATAAATAGAATAGGAAGTCCAGAAATAGATCCATGCATACGTGGACAATTGTCTGCAACAATAGTGCAAAGGTGATTCAGAGGAGAAAAGGTACCTTTGCTTGAGCCTGGGAGGTACAGGCTGCAGTAAGCCATGATCATGCCACTACACTCCAGCCTGGGTGACAAAGTGAGACCTCACCTCAAAAAAATTAAATAAATCAATACAATTTCTTTCTATACTCCTCCAGTCCACTGTTCACTCCCGCAAAATCTAAATGCCTGAGTCTCCCTGGGCTCTCAGCATTATCTCCTCAATTCAGGGAGTCCATGGACTTCTCCACCTGGGTCACCCTTTGCTAGAGCCTGGTAACTTGGGAGGAAGTAAGCTAGGAGACCACAGGGCTCATTTCATTGACTGCCCGACTCCCAGGGATCACCTTCCTTCATTGCCTGATGTCCAGTGTCTTCAAAGCTACTGTTTTACGTATTTTGTTGCTTTGTTTTCCTTGTTTTTGTTTAGGTGAGAGGGTGACTTTGTTTTCTATTTATTACTCCGCTATGGGCAGAAGTGAAAGTCTTATTTTTGCTTCTTAAAAGATGAGTGAGCAATGTTCTTGCTTCCTGTAGTCTCTGAAAAAGTATACATATTATTGGAATTCAAACCTGGAAGATTTGTGGGAATTCACATTGGAAAACTTCAGAACTGACACCTTTTTTTCAGGAAGAGATCATTTGACAAAAAATTTTAATTTATTCTAAGGATACAGATCTGTGAGGACAAGATTTCTGTTATGATATCAAGTTTGGTAATTTAAATTTTCTTAAGAAGAAGTACTCATTTTACTCATATTTTCAAATTTATTTACAGAGCTATAGACAGAGTTAAGACTCTTAAGTCTTTATTCTGTATTTGTGGTACTCTTCTGTTTTCAATTACTATTTTTTCTTTCTTCTTTCTCCTTGAAAAAAAGGCTAAATACAGCTTCATTTTTTCTTAAGAAAATAATAGCTCATGTGTACTTATCAATTATATGAGATCTCTTTTTTAATGTAGTAATTTATGTTTTTCTTTTCCTTTTTTCTACTTTCCCTTGGCTTACTTTGTTACTTTTTTTAACTTCTTGAGTCAACTCCTTAATTAATCCATTTATATTTTTCTTGTTTCATAGGGATGTATTTCAGATATCCATATGTGCATAGTATAAGCAAATGCTGAGACAAATAATTTGCTCAGAGAAATTCTGATTTATCAAATGAGGCATTCAAATTTGGCATCATTAAATGCCATTAAGATCTGTTCCTCCAAGGTTTCCAGGATGAAAGAATCTATAGTTAAACAAAGCAAACTTGCAATGTATATATCTAAATTGATAGTATATGTAAAGTGACATCTATTTGTTGCTGTAAAATTTAAGAAAATTTATGACATTATTTCCTTGTATATAGGAGACCTTTAGTAGACTTACTTTAAAAAAACAAAATGACTGATGTGCATGGCTAGCCCGTAGGCATTGGGGAAAGTGTTTGACAGGGCCTGTTATTTTACATAGCTTAGCAGACCAGGGAGCTGGGAAAGAGACTAGTAATTTGTATAAATAATTCAGGGATCTCCTGGGTGGTAAGAAACTGAGACCCCTAAAACCTTCTTTCTGTGTATTAGTTTGCTAGGGCTACTATAACAGAGTACTACAAACTAAGTGTCTTAAACAAAAGAAACTTATTGTCTTATCGTTCTGGAGGCTAGAAGTCCAATATCAAGGTGTTGGCAGGGCCATCCTACCTCTGAAGGTGCTATGGCAGAATCTGTTCCATGCCTCACCTAGTTTTGCTGGTTTGCTGGCAATCTTTGGCATTCCTTGGCTTACAGGAGGGTTATCCTGATCTCTTTATCTTTACATGGTGTTCTTTGTGCATGTGCCCACATGTTGCCCTTTTATGAGGACACCAGTCATATTGGATTAGGGGCCCACCTACTATAGTATGACCTCATCTTAACTAATTATATCTGCAATGACCCTATTTCCTAATAAGGCTACATTCCGAGGTACCAGAGGTTGGGATGTCAACATACAAATATTAGGGGAACACAAGTCAACTCATAATATCCTAAGTCTCATAGTTAAGAGAAAGCTATTGGGGTTGACCAGATGGGTTCTGTTCAAGGCCCATTTTCAGGAAAGTCTTGGAAATTGATATGGTCAGTGGGATGAAGGCAGGCCAGAGTGAGGAGGGAGGAAGGGAGGACAGTGGTTCTGAGTCTGAAGGTGTCAGCACTAATGCGTGCTCTGACCTGGCTTTCTGGAAGGAAAACCTGTGCTCAAAAGCATGTTGTGACTTGCAAAAGCTGTTAACTTAGAAGAGGGCCCTGGCTAATTTGGAACTTGGGGTTTTGCATTGCTCCCTGGGTAGCAGTTAATATAGGAGGGACTTAGCATGAGTTATGTGATGCTATTGGAGTAGAAGGATACCTACACCATTCTCTTGCTAAAACTCTGAATCAGTTATTGCTGCATAACAGACCGTGCCCTAACTTAGCTCATGATTCCATGGATTGTCAGTGTGACCTGGGTTCAGCAGGATGGTTCTTCCACTGGTCTTTTCTGACCTCTCTCATGTGGCTGCACAGTTGGGTCACCTGGGTGTGTGTCTTAATCTGTTCAGGTGACTATAACAATGCCACGGACTAGGTGACTTATAAACCACAGAAATTTGTTTCCTACAGTTCTAGAGGCTGGAAAGTCCATGATGAAGGCACCAGCATATATGGCATCTGGTGAAGTCTCACTCTCTAGATGATAGATGGAGACTTTTTTGCTGCATCCTTGCATGGTGGAAGGGGCAAGGGAGTTCTCTGAGGCTTCTCTTATAAGGGCATGAATTTCATTCATGACCCATTAGGTCCCCCCCATGACCTAATTACTCCCTAAAGGCCCGACCTTTTAATACTATTGCACTGGGGACTAGATTTCAGCATATTAGTCTGGGGAACACAAACATTCTAGCGTTCCACCCCTAGACCACTTAAAACAATATCCTTCTTGCATGCAAAATACATTCATTCCAATCCAATAGCCCCCAAAGTCTTAACTTGTTCTAGCGTCAAGCTTTAAAGTTTAAGTCCAAAGTCTTATCTAAACGTCACTTATATCAGATATAGGTGAAGCTCAAGGTACTATTCATTCTGAGAGAAATTGTTCTTCAGCTGTGAACCTGTGAAATCAAACACGCTATTTGCTTCCAAAATACAATAGTAGGAGAGGCATAGGATAGACATTCCCATTTCAAAAGGGAGAAACAGGAAAGAAGGAACGGATGACAGGTCCCAAGCAAGTCCAAAACCCAACAAGGCAAATAGCATTAAAGCTTAGGGCTCTGAAGTCATTTTTGATTCAATGTTTGTTTTGCCTCCTAGCCCCAGTGGGACAGGGGCCCAGCCTCTGCAACATTGCCAGGCAGGTGTTGAGCATCCAAGGCTGTGGGTGGCCCTACTTTCATGGCTCCGTAGGCATTGCCCTTTTGGGGGCTCTCTGTTGTGATTCCCTGATGGGGCTGAAAGGCTCTTCAGGGTATCCTTTGAAATCTAGGTGGAGGCAGCCATGTCCCCACAGCCCGTGCACTCTGCACATCTATGGAGATGGCACTGTGTGGTGGCTGCCAAGTTTTACTGCCCATGCCCTTTAGAGGGGAAACCACTATGTCTTGAATCACACCTCTGCCCCCTGGAGCCACACCTGAGGCTGCCAAAGAGCATCACACCAGAATCTGGGGAGCAGAGACTTGAGGTGGTGAAAGCATTAAGCAAGCAAACTTGAGCAAGCACTGAGTGAGGCTCTGTAGAAGCTCAGGGCCCCTCTTTTGACATTGTTCTGTCCCCTACATTTTGTCACTCTTGGCAGGTCATGGAGGGCAGCACTGATAATGTCCAAAATGCCCAGAGGTCATGTGTCCATCATTTTGATAAATATCACGTGGGTAATTCATAGTCATCTGTTTATCAAAAGATGACCTGGCCACAACCTTAATGTTCTCTCCAGAACACGTTTTCTCCTTTTACCCCATAAAGATAGGCTGAGGATTTTCCAAGTCATTCAGTTCTGCTTTCTTTTTGATTATGAAATTGACTTCATTGTTTTTCTCTTCTTGCATTTCACCATAAGCACTCAATGGAGGCCATGCTACTCCTTCAATAGTTGGCTTAGATATTTCCTCAGCCAAATGTCCGATTTCATCGTTCACAAATTCTATCTTCCGTGAAACACAAGGGCACACCCACAATTCAGCCAAGTTCTTTGTCACTGTATAACAAAGCTGAGCGTCCAGTATTATGAGTTTCCAATATTATGTTCCCAATTTACATCTGAGACCTCATCAAAATGGCCTTTACTCTCCATATTTCTATGAATTTTTTTGCTCATGAACATTTAGATATTCTCTAAGATGATTGAGGCTTTCTCTACATCTTCCTCTTCTTTTGAGCTCTCATTAGAACCTCCCTTTAAGGTATCTTCGTGGCAATGTAGGATTTTTCTAGCATACATTTCAAAATTATTTCAGTCTGTACCCATTAACCAGCTCCAAAACTGCTTCCACATTTTTGGATATCTGTTGTAGCAATACCCCCACTCCTCAGTACCAGTCTCTGTCTTAGTTCATTTAGGCTGCTATAACAAAAATGCCATAAAGTGGGTGGCTTATAAACAACGGAAATTTATTTCTCACAATTTTGGAGGCTGAGAAGTCCAAGGTCAGAGCTCCGGCATATGTGGTGTCTGGTGAGGGTCTGTTACTCATAAATGGTAATTTCTTTTTGTGTATTCACATGGTGGAAGGGGCTTGTTAGCTCTGTAGGGCCTCATTTATAAGGGCACTGATTCCATTCACAAAGGCTCTCCTCCCACGACTCAATCACCTCTACAGGTCCCATCTCTTGATATAATCGCGTTGGAGATTAGGTTTCAACATGTGAATTTTGGAGGAACATAAACATTCAGCCCATAGCAGGGTGGGTCACCTGGGGGTTTGTGAGTCCCAGGCCTCACTCACATGTCTGGTTGTTGGCCCTGGTGGTGTGGGCAATAGGGCTATGTCTGTCCAGTATGACTCAGCTGTTCCAGACTACCGGGGGACTGTGTTCCAGAAGCAGCAAGAAATGATGAGATCAAAATAAGCAAGCACTGTTCAAATTTCCACACTTGTGTCCTATGGGCCAAAGCAAGTCATATGCCAAGGCCAGATTCAAAAGAAGAAAGCATATCAATTCCACCTCTTTATGGGAAGAGATGCAAAGAATTTATGGCCAGTATTATAATTAAACCCAAGATGGTTTAGCAAAACATACCGCTGGGGAGTGAAACCTGGACCAGGAATGGTTTCACTTTCTCATGGCTGAGGGTAAGAGTGGGGGTGGGAGTGAGATTGCAACATTGGTTACTCAACACTGGTTACTCATGACCAAGGTAGTCCATATGAAGCTGTTTAGGGAAACCTGAAGACTACTTTTTTCAGATATTCCTGGTCCCTCTATGCCTCTTGGAATTCTGTGAGCATTTGGTACACGGATACCTGCCACTTATAGATTCACCCCAACTCCACCCCTTAAGATATCCTGGGGAACCTCTCCTTGCATCCTCCCCTGATCCAGCCCTGCTCTAGGACAGGCCTTTGTTATCTCACTCTCTGTAGCTGTAGCTCTCTCTTTGAGGGTTGCTTGGCAGCTTTGCCTTCAGGCCTTAAAATGAGACACTGTAAATAATAGAAGGAAATTGGACTCATAACATGCCTACATTCTCGCCTGGGCAAATGACGATACTTTTCTATTTTTTCAGACTCCTATAGGAGCAAGACCAAAACTCACAAATTAATATCTCAATAAATTATTCTGCCACATTTGTTTACCCATTAAATGTTGGAACTGTTTATCTTCCTTTTAAATTACACCTGAGCTCTGTAGAAAAGAGTACTTTGTCTTGTAAAATTTATCATCATGAAATTACTTGGCACAGCTCCTGCAGAAATGTCAGGTTTCTGAGTTAGTAAATACAGCATCAAAATAGAATGACTTTTCTTTATGAGGTATGTAGAACTCTGTCATTTGGATTAAGTAGAAATATCCATTAGCAAACACAGGTGCCTAGACAGGCACTTAAAATATTAACAAAAGTTCTTTTAACATTGGGAACCTTCAAAAGCATTTTTTTTTTTTTTTTTTTTTTTGAGACGGAGTCTCGCTGTGTCGCCCAGGCTGGAGTGCAGTGGCGCGATCTCGGCTCACTGCAAGCTCCGCCTCCCGGGTTCCCGCCATTCTCCCGCCTCAGCCTCGGAGTAGCTGGGACTACAGGCGCCCCCCACCGCGCCCGGCTAGTTTTTTGTATTTTAGTAGAGACGGGGTTTCACCGTGTTAGCCAGGAGGGTCTCGATCTCCTGACCTCGTGATCCACCCGCCTCGGCCTCCCAAAGTGCTGGGATTACAGGCTTGAGCCACCGCGCCCGGCCTGTTTTGTTTTTTTTGTTTTTGTTTTTTTTTTAAATACAAAGGAATGTTCAGTTTCTAACCCTCCCTGCCTTTTTTTTTTTCTTGTAAAATAACGGAAAAGTTATCCAAGGATATTACCATACATACTCTTCAGCATCTAGAATAAACCCTAAATTCTCTTCTCTTGGATTCTAGATGTATAGAATGTCTATAATTACTAGGGCCACCATAAACAGTTGTGTAGACTCCCGAGGCTGTGGGGCTTGTCCATCCAGAGGGATGGAGACCCTTTTCTAATTCTCTAGTGCTGGCTCAATAATGAGAAGTCGAGATGACGGCAGCAAAGCGAGAGCATTTGAGTGTGTATGAATGTATATTTGTGTGTTCAGTAGAACTGTGTGTGTTTTTTGGGCTGGTATCAATGTTCATTTCTCTTTCCTTTGGAGGAGAAACTCTGAGAGAGCTGGAACAGTGTCTCATTGAGGGCTGTGCCTGGAGGGTGGTTAAATAATGAGCCACCATTCAGAACATTACACTGGGCCCTGTGTGGGCTAAGGAGTGGGGGTGCAGTGTAAATAGAGCAGCTGTCACAAACGAGCCAATGATAATCTATTGATTGATGTCAAAACCATAGCTGGCCATGCGTCATCCTCATCTCCAATGTGGGCCATCAACCTTGTTGTCAAGACCTCCCTTACATGCTCCCTTCTTCCTTTTCTCTCTCCCTTTTACCCTCCCAACCTCCCTCCATTCCTTTTCCTTTACTCCTGAAAAGATCACATCAAGGCAGATGCTGATCAAAAATATATTTGAGAACTCGCTACAGGAACTTACAATCCAGTGGATAGAACTGAGCCTGTCAGTTTCCCCGTAAGCCCAAAGTCAAATTGTTTCCATCAAAGACTCTTCAGAGCTTGCACAGTCAGAGACTCAAATAAATCAACCTCATCTAGTTTCCGGTGGTGTTTAAGACACCTTAGAAAGGCAGAATATGCCAACGCACTTCTGAAGGAGTACGAAAGATACTGTGTCTTGGGGCTTGTGTTATTGAAAATGGCAAAATAAAAACATTAATATACACAGATACGTAGTCTAACCTAGATCATGGGCTCAGTGTTTTTGAATTTTGACAGAAAATTCTTTTTATAGGCTATTCTAAAATAGCAGTTTATGTATTTTGGGGCCAGGTGAATACATGTATATTTGGGACATGGAATAAAGAACAGTGAAAAATTTGGCTATTGCTTATTTAAATATTTCTTCCCTCCCATTGTTAGTAGGTACAATTTTCCCTGGAATAGTCCCTCCCCTGTGCTTTTCTTTCCTACTCCCTGCCCTGACCTATTTTTCGTCTTCTCATTTTCCTATCTACCCTCTTACTAACTCCAAATTTTATCTTGTATTACTCCTACCCCAAAGGCCAGATTGTGGAATGAGTTGGGAGCATGATCTGAGTTGCATAAGCTGGTTGTGGAGGTGACCCTGCCTGTGGGCTGTCTCACCTTAAGAAGAAGGTTTACCCCTGTCCATCAGGTAACTACACTGTGGGCATGTGGACCACAAACAGTGTAACACTTGGGCTCACACATAGAAAACAGGTTCTGGTCTTAAAATCCCAGGCCATCTGTGTTTAAAATATGGGAGACTAAAATCAAATGAAAGAAAAAATCTCTGCAGGTAGAATTGTGATCATTGTGACTATTGCAATTACGACTGAGCATGCTGCAATCAGATATATTCTGGTCTTCTTGCTCTTTGAAAATCATTGGTAAGATGATATGGATTGTCTAAAAAAAGACAGAGGGGCACCATAAAAGGAATAATCTAACAGGAAAATATCATAATCATATATATTATATGCACCTAACACTGAAGTTCTCAAATTTATAAAACAATTACTACTAGACCAAGAAATGAGATAGACAGCAACACAATAATAGTGGGGGACTTCAATACTCCACTGACAGCACTGGACAGGGCATCGTGACAGAAAGTCAACAAGAAAACGGATTTAAACTATACCCTATAACAAATGAACTTAACAGATATTTATAGGCCATTCTACCAAGCAACTGCAGAATATACATTGTTTTCTTCAGCACATGGAACATTTTCCAAGTAGACCATATGATAGGTCACAAAACAAGTGTCAGTCAATTTAAAAAAACTGAAATTATGTCAAGTATCCTCTTAGACCACAATGGAATAAAATGGGAAATTAACTACAAAAGGAAACCTCAAAGCTATGCAGATACGTGAAAATTCAATAATCTGCTCTTGAATAATCTTTGGATCAAAAGTGAAATCAAGATAGAAATTAAAAATTATTCGAGCTGAATGATAATACTGACACAATTTATCAAAACCTCTGTGATACAGCAAAAAGCTGTGTTAAGAGGAAAGGTCATAGCATTAAATGCCTACATCAAAAAGTCTGAAAGAGAACAAATAGACAGTATAAGGTCACACCTCAAGGAACCAGAGAGATAAGAAGAAACCAAATCCAAACTCAGCAGAAGACAAGAAATAACAAATATCAGAACAGAACTAAATGAAATTGAAACAAAAAAATTACAAAAGATAAATGAAACAAAAAGCTGGTTCTTTGAAAAGATAAACAAAATTGATAGACCATTGGTGAGATTAACCAAGAGAAGAAGAAAGAAGATCCAAATAAGCTCAATTAGAAATGAAACGAGAGATATTACAAATGATATTGCAGAAATACAGAAGATCATTCAAGGCTACTATGAACACCTTATGCACACAAACTAGAAAATCTAGAGGAGACAGATTTATTCCTGAATATATTCCTCGAAATATACAACCCTCCCAGATTAAATCAGGAAGAAATAGAAACTGTGACAGACCAAAAACAAGTAGTGAGATTGAAACAGTAATAAAAAAATTACCAACAAAAAAAGTCCAGGACCAGATGGATTCACAGCTGAATTCTATTAGACATTCAAAGAATAATTGGTACCAATCTTACTGAAACTATTCCAAAAGATAGAGAAAGAGGAAATCCTTCCTAAATCGTTCTATGAAGCCGGTATCACCCTAATTCCAAAACCAGGAAAGGACATAACAAAACAAACAAACAAACAAAAAACTACAGACCAATATCCCTGATGAACATAGAGGCAAAAATCCTCAACAAAATACTGGCCAACTGAATCCAACAGCATATCAAAAAGATAATACACCATGATCAAGTGGATTTCATACTAGGGATGCAGGGATATTTTAACATATCCAAGTCAATAAATGTGATACATCACTTAAACAGAATTAAAAACAAAAATCATCTGATCATCTCAATAGAAAAAGCATTTGACAAAATCCCTTGTCCCTTTATGGTGAAAACTCTCAGGAAAATAGGCATAGAAGGGACATACCTCAAGGTAACAAAAGCCATCTATGACAAACCCACAGGCAATATTATACTGAATGAGGAAAAGTTGAAAGCATTCCTTCTGAGAACTGGAAAAAGACAAGAATGCCCACTTTCACAGCTTCTGGTTAACATAATACAGAAAGTCCTAGCCAGGGCAATCAGACAAGACAAAGAAAGGGCATCCAAATCAGTAAAGAGGAAGTCAAACTGTTGCTGCTTGCTGATGATATGATCGTATACCTAGTAAACCCTAAAGACTCAGCTAAAAGGCTCCTTGATCTGATAAATGAATTCAGTGAAGTTTCAGGATACAAAGTTAATGTATACAAATCAGTAGCATTGCTATACACCAACAATGACCAAGCTGGGAAACATATCAAGAACTCAATCCCTTTTACAATAGCTGCAAAAAAATTTTTTTAATACTTAGGAATATATATAATCAAGAAGGTGAAATATCTCTACAAGGAAAATTACAAAACTGCTGAAAGAAATCATTGACAACACAGACAAATGGAAACACACCCCATGCTTATGGATTGGTAGAATCAATATTGTGAAATGACCATACTGCCAAAATCTATCTACAGGTTCAATGTAGTTCCCATCAAAGTACCATCATCATTCTTCACAGAGCTAGGGAAAAAAATCTTAAAATTCACATGGAACCAGAAAAAGACACCACATAGCTGAAACAAGACCAGGCAGAAAGAACAAATCTGGAAGCATCACATTACCTGACTTCAAACTATACTACAAGTCTATAGTTACCAAAACAGCATGGTACTGGTATAAAAATAGGCACACAGACCAATGGAACAGAATAGAGAACCTGGAAATACAGCCAAATACTTACAGCCAACTGACCTTCAACAAAGCAAACAGAAACATAAAGTGGGGAAAGGTCACCCTATTCAACAAATGGTGCTGGGATAATTGGCAAGCTGCATGCAGAAAGATGAAACTGGATTTTGAATGTTCACCTTATACAAAAATCAACTCAGGATGTATCAAAGACTTAAATCTAAGACTTGAAACCATAAAAATCTAGAAGATAACATCAGTAAACCTCTTCTAGGTGTTGGCTTAGGTAAAGACTTAATGACCAACAACCCAAAAGCAAATACAACAAAAACAAAAATAAATACATGGGACAGAATTAAACTAAAAAGCTTCTGCACAGCAAAATAAATAATCAGCAGACTAAACAGACAACCCACAGAGTGGGAGAAAGTATTTGTAAACTCTGCATCTGACAGAGGACTAATATCTAGAATCTACAAGGAACTCAAACAAATGAGCAAGAAAAAAACAAAACAAAACAAAACAAAACAAATAGCCCTATCAAAGTGGGCAAAAGACATGAATAGACAGTTCTCAAAAGAAGATATACAAATGGCCAGTGGCCAACAAACATTAAAAAATCCTCAACATCACTAATTATCAGGGAAATGCAAATTAAAACCACAACGAGGTGCCACCTTACTCCTACAAGAATGACCATAATTAAGAAATCAAAAAATAATAGATGTTGGTGTGGATGTGGTGAAAAGGGGAAACTCTTACACTGCTTGTGGGAATGTAAACTAGTATAACCACTATGGAAAAGAGTATGGAGACGTCTTAAAGAACTAAAAGTAGAACTATCATTTGATCCAGCAATCCCACTACTGGGTATCTACCCAGAGGAAAATAAGTCATTATATGTAAAAGACACTTACACATGCATGTTTATAGCAGCACAATTTGCAATTGCAAAAATATGGAACCAGCCTGAATGCCCATTGACCAGTAAGTGGATAAGTAAAATGTGATATATATATACACCATGGAATACTACTTAGTCATAAAAGGAATGAAATAATAATGGCATTCACAGCAACCTAGATGGAGTTGGACACATTTATTCTAAGTGAAGTAACTCAGCAATGGAAAACCAAACATCCTACGTTCTCACTCATAACTGGGAGCTAAGTTGTGAGGATGCAAACGCTTAAGAATAATATAATGGACTTTGGCGATTCAGGAGGGAGGTGAAGGACAAAACACTACACACTGGGTAGAGAGTACACTGCTCAGGTGATGGGTGCACCAAAATCTCAGAAATTACCACGAAAGAACTTATCCACCTAAAAAAAGAAAAACACCTGTTCCCCAAAACTATTGAAAAAAAAGTTGAACCTTCTCCCTCCCAAAGATGACATGGACTGTCTGAGGAAAGCTTGAGACAAATAAATGAAATTTCTTGCTGATTTCACATGGTGGGTCATGTAAAGGGACCACCAATGAGTTCCCTGCATTGCTGGTGAGAATACTTATTTTCACTTGGATTATGCTGTTCCCTAATTCTGGGATACTCATTCCTCTTCTCTTTACCGAGTTAACTCTTATTCTTACTTCTCTTCAGTTAAATGTTATCATCTCAGAAGAGGCTTCCCTGACTACTTATTCTAAAGCATTTACTGTATATTGTTTCCTAAGATTTTCTTTTATTCTTTAGAGCACTTACCTCTGTTGGTATTTATTTGTGTTTGTTTGTTATTTTCTACTGCAATGTAAATGCCACCGGATAAGAGGCCATTTCTGATTGGTTTATCAAAATATACCCAGCTCCTGATACAAAATTGAGACTTCGTAACTTTTTAGATGCCACAGTGTGGTAGGGACTTGTTCTATATAATAGAACATTAGAAATCTATTTACAGTAACATATGTTTCATAATTTGATTGTCTTAAAAGTCCTTACTCTCATCTTAGGACTGAATAATTTAAATACTACATTAGTGTTTGTGATGGTTAATACTGAGTGTCAACTTGATTGAATTGAAGGATACAAAGCATTGATTCTAGGTGTGTCTGTGAGGGTGCTGCCAAAGGAGATTAACATTTGAGTCAATGGGCTGGGAAAGGCAGACCCATCCTTAATCTGGGTGGGCACAATCTAATCAGCTGCCAGCACAGCTAGAATATAAGCAGGCAGAAAAATGTGAAAAGAGAGACGGGCTAGCCTCCCAGCCTCCATCTTTCTCTCGTGCTGGGTGCTTCTTACCCTCGAACATCAGACTCCAAGTTCTTCAGTTTTGGAACTCGGTCTGGCTCTCCTTGCTCCTCAGCCTGCAGGTGGCCTATTGTGGGACCTTGTGATTGTGTGAGTTAATACTTAATAGACTCCGCTTTATATATGTATATCTATTCCATTAATTCCGTCCCCCTAGGGAACCCTGACTAATAGCATATTCTCCTGTCCATTTATTCAGTGTTTTTTTCACCCTGGGCCTCCTTTCTTTTGCAAAGGTGCCACTTCCATAATGTTTGGTTATCTTAGCATTTCTACATCTGCTAAATTAAGGATCACATTCACCTTTGATGCCAGGACTACCTGTCCCCTGAATGGTGCCTGGTGTGTGGCTTTTTGATGAAACCTGCAGGAAACTGTATGTAACCAGAACAAATGGCTTCTGCCCATCAACTCTGATGGCTAGTGCTTCTTTTATTGAATATCTTGTCTCCCAGATCCTCGATCTTACCTTCCAGACAGTGTGTTCTAGATTAGTCCTGTTTACCTGGGTTTATTCTCCTGACCCTTTTAGCCAAATCTGTCCCATGGCAAACCACATCCTCTCTACTGAATCATGCTAAAGTTTCTCCCCCACTATCTTTTCCAGCTATGAGCTATTTCTTGCTCCCCCATCATAGCCAAAACTTCTTGAAAGAGATCTCTTTATTTCCCAATGCCTTCCCCATTCACACCATCTAGCTTTTCACTCACTTTATTTTACAAACACAATCTCCAGTTTGTTACATCCTATGGGGAATTTTCAGTCATCACCACATAGTCAGCAACATTTGTTTCTGTTTATTGCATCTTCCTTTAGAGAAGGAACATGGGTTTTCTCCTCAACTTCCATGTTAAAAGCTCTCCATGTTTCCTTCTGCTTCTGAAGCTGTTCCTTCTTAGTGTCTTTCACTTATTTTATTGTAGCTGCACTGTAAATATTGCTGTTAAGACCATTTTCTTTAGTCTACAATGTCTTTCTAGGTGACATCATCTGCAGCCAAGCATCAAATAACCTTTAACATACCTATGAAATCTAAATTTCTATCCCTAAATCCAGATCCATATATCCAACTGCTTGCAGACATTGACTATTAATATCTTACCACCAACTCAAATTGAAAATGCCCAAAACCAAACTTAGAGTCTTTCCCTAAAACGTATCCCTCCTCTAGTGTTCTGAGAGAATCCCCCATAGTGTATTCAGGGATGTTGCTGAGAACCTGTAAGATATCCGTGCTGTTTGATCTTGAATCTGTTGCCAGTCCCTTGGCAAGTTAGTTTTTCTCCTAATTGTCTTTCAAATACACCTCTACTTCTCCGTCTGCACATTTCAAGCTATTGTAATACCTTGCTGAAAGAGCTGCCTAATGGATCTCCTCACTATACTATCACTACTCCACACTGCAGTAGAGGTAATCTTTCAAAAAGGCAATTGCTTTAACGGAATACCTGTGCTTAAATAAAGTCACATGTCAATGGTTTTCCATCAGAATCCTTTATGTAATATCTAGTTTCAAATTTCCCAGTATTTTTTACATGTTAACATGCATAGAAAATGAGAATATGTGTATGATTGTATAAGAAAATGGATGAAGTTGTTTATGTTCAGAGGCAACCAGCCTGGGGGCTTATGCTGCCCCCAAAGATGATGGAATCTATGGTGACAGTTCACCTGTAATGCAGCCATGGCCATAAGCATGCCTCACTGCACAGATGGGAAGCTCCAAACTAGCAGGTCCTGAATGAGAGGGGCTCTGTCTCTCAGCCTCATCTTCTCATGCCTAGTCCTCCAGTCTCTCTAGTATTTCTTGGATGTTCACACCACTTTCCCGGGATGTGCTGCTTATGCAGGTGCTCTTTGAAATGCTCTCCTCCATTTCACCTGGATAACGCATACTGAACCCTCAAATTTCTGTTCAAATATAATTACTTGCACCCCACCACTCACTTCCCCACATGATCAGTATCCCTTTCTTACACTTTCACTTCTCACTCTACTTTTAAAAGCTTAACGTAACATAAAACTTTATGTACATAAAATTCACCACATTAAAGTGTGCAATTCAGTGGATTTTTATATTAAAAAAGTTTGCAAACATCACCTCTATTTAACTCCTCAATATTTTTATCTCACCTAATGGAAATCCTGTACCTATTAACAGTCACTGCCAATTCCCCTATCTCCCCACTCCCTGGCAACCACTAATCTACTTTCTATCTCTATGGATTTGCCTATTCTGAACATAAATGGAATAAAAAATATGTGGGCTTTTTTGTTTGGCATCTTTCACTTAGTATACGATGTTTTCAAGGTTTACCCATGTTGTAACATGAGTCAGTACTTCATTCTTTCTTATGGTCAAATAATATTCCATTGCATGGATATACTACATTTTGTTGATCTAGTCATTGGTTGATAGACATTTGGGTTGTTTTCACCTTTTGGCTATTGTGAATAGTGCTGTTCATGTACAAATTATGTTTAAATAATTTTGTTTTAATGCTTTTGGGGATATGCCCAGCAATGCCTTTGCTGGATCATATGGTAACTCTATGCTTAACATTTTGAGTTACTTCCAAACCATTTCCCATTGTAGCTGTACTATTTTACGTTTCCACTACCAATGTATAAACATTCCAACTTCTCCACAGATTTTCTCTTCTCTGTGATGGTTGATTTTATGTGTCAACTTGACTGGGCTAAGGGATGCCCAGATAGCTGGTAAAATATTTTTAGGTTTTTCTGTGATGGCATTTCTGGAAGAGATTAACATTTGAATCAGTAGACTGAATGAGTAAAGAATATCACCCCCACTAATGTGGTTAAGCATTACTCAGTCTGTTGAGGTTCTGAATGGAACAAAAAGGCAGAGGAAGGGTAAATTTGCTGTCTCTTTCTTTTCATGAGCCAGAACATCCATCTGCTTCTGCCCTTGGACATGAGAACTTCTAGTTCTCCAGTTTTGGGACTCTGGGACTTACACCACTTCCCGCCCGTCCCCTGCAGCCTTGTAAGTTTGGAACTTACACCACTGGCCCACCCACCTTGTTCTGAGGCCTTTGGCCTCAGATTGAATTACACCACCAGTTTTTCTGGCTCCCCAGCTTATAGATGGCAGGTCATAGAATTTCTCGGCTTCCATAATCGTGTGGAATCCCGTAATAAATCTCCTTTTATATATCTCTATATAGCCCATTGGTTTTGTTTCTCTGGATAACACTGACTCATACACTTTCCTTTAGTTCTTTAGACATGGTTTCCTTCACCTCTTCTAAAAATAGCTGATTTGGAGTCTTTGTCTACCATGTCCCATGTCTGAGCTCCCTCAGGGAGTTTTAAAGAATCAATTTCTCTCCTCCCCTTGTGTATGAAGCATACTTTCTTGTTTCCTTGCACGTCTCTTAGTTTTTTTTTTTGTCATTGTTGTTGAAAAATGGACATTTTAAATATTATATAGTAACTCTAGAAATCCGATTTTTCTACCTTTCCAAGTTCTTTTGTTGTTGCTACTTGTTATAGTAGTAGGTATGTGTTCAGTGACTTTTCTGAACTAATTTTGTAAAGCCTGTATTCATCATTTGTGGCCACTCACATCTTTATTCCCTTATTTTCGTGGTCAGCTAATGATTGAACAGAGATTTCCTTAAATGCCTGGAACCAGAAAATCTCCCAGGCTTTGCTGAAGGGCCCTGTGTATGTGTTCGAACAACCTTCAAAGCTCAGCTGGGCAGATTACAACTCTACCTTAGCCTTCACTTCTTGCAAGGACCTCAAGGTCAGCCAGAGATAAGAACTTCATAACCTCTCAGGTCTTCCTGGAGCACACACACAGCCCTCTACATGCATGTGGACTTCTAGATTCCTAGAAATATGTTGGAGATTTTCAAAGGTGCTGTGAATATTTCATTCCTCAGTTTTCCCTTTTATCTATTTTGTTTAGTCTATTGTTTGCCTCAAATGCTATCTATCATCCCAGACAGTAGTGACATTAAAACAATTGTCTCTAAGTGTTTTTGGCAAATATTTTATCTAATCCTGTATTGCCTCTCTTCTTCTGAAAGGAAGGAGTAAATGTTCCAATTTCTGCATAGATTTCCTCTTCTCTGTGATTGTTTAGCACTGTGTGTTCCAAGTTATGTTAAATAAAGGCAAGTCTTTCCAGGGGGGTGCCAAGGACCTACCACACCGGTATGAATGAAGTTTTGAAAGAATTATAGATACTTTTTGCTCTGTCTAGCACTGCGAATGTGGACTATTATTTTCCAAGGCTTCTGATAAGCTTAGGAGCAGGGGATGAAAATATAGCAAGTTAAAAATGTCCCCAGTTTTGCTATTCTTACCAAGATTCAGCAGTTTTTCTCAAATAAATGGTCACTGGGTTGCTGTAAGTCTTTGGTTAATTTCCAGAGTTCTGAAAAAAAAAATTCCAATTTTTTTTTCAATTTTTGAAAAAATAATTAATTGATAATGGTTGGAATCTTCAAAAAAGGAGCTGAAAAAACATATTGGGGAAAGAATAATCTCTTCAATAAATGATGTGGGGGAAAACTGAATAGCTACATGCAAAAGAATAAAATTTGGAACTTTATGATATACCAAACACAAAAATCAACTCAAAATGAATGAAGGGCTTAAACATAAGAGCTGAAACTATAAAGCTCCTAGAAGGAAATTTAGGGAATAAGCTCCATGGCATTGATCTGGGCAGTGATTTTTTGGATATGATATAAAAGAACAGGCAACAAAAGCAAAAATAGAGCAGTAGGACCACATCAAACTAAAAAGCTTCTGCATAGCAAAGGAAACAATAAAGAAAATTAAAAGGCAACCTACAGAATGGGAGAAAATATTTGCAAATCATATATCTGAATGGGGATCAGTATGCAACATATAGAAGGAACACATACAACTCAACAGCGAAAAAATCAAATAACCCAGTTAAAAACAGGCAAAGGACCTAAATAGATGTGTTTCTAAAGAAGGCATTCAGATGGCCAATAGATATATAAAAAAAGTCCTCACCATCACCAATCATAAGGGAAATGCAAATCAAAATCATAATGAGATACCATCTCACACCTATTAGGTTGCTTATTATCAAAAAGACAATAGATAAAAAGTGTTAGGATGTAGAGAAAAGGAAACCCTTGTATATTGTTGTCAGGAATGTAAGTTAGTGTAATGGTAATGGCAAACAGTACGGAGATTCCTCTAAATATTAAAAATGAAACTGGGGCCGGGAGTGGTAGCTTATGCCTGTAATCCCAGCACTTTGGGAGGCTGAAGCAGGAGAATTGTTTGAACCCAGCAGGTGGAGGTTGCAGTGAGCAGAGATTGGACCACTGCACTCCAGCCTAGGTGACAGAGCAAGATTCTGTCTCAAAAAAAATAAATAAATAAAAAATAAAATAAAACTAACATATGATCTAGCAACGCTACTTCTGGGTCTATATTCACAGGAAAAAAAGTTGCTATCTCAAAGAGATATCTGCACTCTCAGATTCATTGCAACACTAGTCACAATAGCCAAGATATGGAAACAGCCTGTGTCCGTCAATGGATGAATGGATAGTCATTATGGCATATATTTACAATGGAATATTGTTCAGCTTTGAAAAAGGAGATGCTGCCATTTGTGACAGTGTGGATGACATTAAGTGAAATAAGTCAGACACAGAAAGACAAATGTTGCATGATATCATTTATATATGGAATCTAAAATAGAGAAACAGAGTAAGTAGAATGGTATTTGTCAGAAATTGGGGTTGGGGGAAATAGGGAGATGTTGGTCAAAAGGTATAAACTTTCAGCTATAAGATAAATAAGCTCTGGAGATCTAATATGCAGCATTGTGACTATAGTTCATAGACTATAGTTAATAATAATGTATTATGTACTTGAACTATGACAGTAGATCTTTAGTGTTCTCACCACACACCCACACAAAAGGCCTTCATTGGGTGATGAATATGTTAATTAGCTTGATTGTGAGAATCATTACAAAAGGTATACTTATATCAAAACACCATGTTATATACCTTAAATATACACATTTTTTATTTGTCAATCATACTTTATTAAGAAAAGTTAATTTTGACAGCTTTTTGCCAGTTTTTTTTTTTATTGTTTTATGAAGGGATGAACTGTTGAGGTCCTTACTCCATGGTTTTTGCTAACATCACTGACTCTCATCTTACTTTTATTTAATAATATTTACTATAGCTCATAGTAAAAAAATTAGGTAATAATTTATTCATGTGACCAACTGGTTTTTGATTAATATTATTTTTTCTCCTGAGAGTGTAGACTCCTTTAGGGGAGGGTCTTGTCTGTTTAGATTACTGTTGTATTCCTGGTTCTTAGCACAATATCCAACACATAGCATTCAATCAATCAATATGTATATGTTGAATGAGTGAATAAGGAAATTAGATAGTTAATTACTGTGAGAACATGGTAATTACTCAGTGGGATCTAGAGTCACAGAGCAGTGTTTAAATCCCAGCTCCATCACTTTGTGGTTGTATTATAGTGTGACAACCTCTCAGTTTTCTTATCTGTAAGATGGGAAAAATAGTACAAATCATAGCTTTGGCTAACACGTATTATGATATCATTATTTTTCAGGTCCTGTGCTAAGTCTTTGAAATGTATTATCATACTCCTTGCAAAACATTTTAAGGTGGGTACTATTATCTGCAATTTATTTTAATTATTATTATTATTTTTTAAGAGATAGGGTCTCACTCTGTTGCCCAGGCTGGTGTACAGTGGTGTGGTTTACTGCAGCCTTAAATTCCTGGGCTTAAGTAATCCTCCTGACTCAGCCTCCCGAGTAGCTGGGACTGTAGGCATGCTACTACTCAACTGCTGAAGGACTATTCAGCTGGCCCTTTCATGGAGGCCAAGTGTGGGTTTCCAAATGGACTGCTGTTCCATTAGTGTCTTTACTTGTAGGGAACTCGGAGCAACATTGGCACTCATCCCATGATGCCTGTTCTTGAATGTTAATGTAAGTGTGTGCATTTATTAAACATACTTGTAAGAATCAGGCCAGTATTTAATTTTAAAAATCAAATACACCACATGTGTGTTAATCTTTTCTGACCCTGTTGTGTGGGGATGTCCGTTGCTGGCCCTTCTAATGGACAGGTGAGAAAACCAGAGATGCAAAGACCACAGATAAGGACTTCACAAATAACTAAACATGGACCGGAGCAAACTCTAATTTGGAGACTTTCCCAGAGCTTTTGAAAATTTTGGAAGCATTTGTAACCCAAATGTCATGGGAATGAAAGAATTTAGAGTATTATCTGCATCTGAGATAAGATGTTAAACCGCTGTTCCCCAGAGTGGCTGGGTCTGAGATCTCTGTATTTGCTGTGTGAATATTTGCAGTAAGAATTGGAAAATAACTATGGAACAAACAATTTCTAAGTTATGTGAAGTTGAGGGATGTCTTCCCGGCAGCATTCCGCCTGAGAGCCTTCCCCTCCTGCCCAGACCTCCACTGGGGACCTAGCAAAGCAGGAAGTGCCTGAGAGCGGCACCAGTGGAAGGAGAAGTTCAGTACATGGAGTTGTGTAAAAGCACAAAAACAGTGATTGGAGACAGGATTAGGCACTAGAGCCATTCAAGGTCCTCTGTATTTTCCAAGTGGCTGTGACTCAGGGAAACTGCTTTCCCTGACAGAGAAAGGGGTCAGAAAAGATAAAACCAAAATGAAAAAAGGAAAGGATCTGGTTCAGAGATGGCAAAACTCTTACAAATATACAACTGAGGAGGGACTGAGAGTGAAACCATTCTTACTATATCTGCATATCATGTGTGTAATTTTTGAGTATGCATAGTCTTGTAAATACAAACATGTTTACATATGTGTTTATGCTTTATGTATGTTTACAAAAATGTTGAAGTTGACAGTAGAGTAAATCTGTACATAGTTCATTTATAATATTTTACGTCTTCACAGTGGACCCATTCATTCATTTATTCATCCAGTCCTTAGGTGTTCCAGACACTCTGCTGGGCATTGGATGTACAAAGATCACATAACACAGTGCCTTCTGCAGATAATCTCACAGTCCATTGGAGGAAGCAGTCATTTGAATAGTCAGTTATAAAGTGATGATAGGAATATATGGAGGGCTTTATGGAAACATGGATAATGGGCTGTGTTGTGGGTGGAATTATGTCCTCCTCTCAAAGTCACATGTTGAAATCCTAGCCCCCAGTACCCCAGAATGTCACCTTATTTGGAAATGGGGTTCTTCAAGAGGTAATCAAGTTAAAATGAGGTCATTATGGTGGGCCCTTATCCAATATGGCTGATCTTATAAAAAGGGGAATTTGGGGGACAGGCACACAGTGAGGAGAACATGAGAAGATGAGAGGAGAGTTGGGAGCGATACTTCTACAAACCGGGAACTCTAAGGATCACCAGCAAATCACAAAAGCTAGGTGAGGAGCTTAGAACAGATTCTTCTTCACAGTTCTCAGAAGGAACCAATCCTGCCAACAGTCTTGACCTTGACCTTGTACCCTCCAAGACTGTGGGACATAAATTCCTGTGGTTTAAGCCATCTAGTTTGAGGTACCTTTTAATGGCAACTTTAGGAAACTAATACTGAGGCTTAACTCAGCTTTGGGGAAAGGGATCAAAGAAGACTGCCAGGAGGAGATGACAGAGTGAACTTTAATAGACAGAGTTGATTGAATAGCAAGTTGCCAAGTGAAAGGGTTGGGGGAGGGTGTCAAGATGGCATTCCAGGTGGCTAGGGAGGCAATACAGGCAGTAAAGTACTGAGGTGAGAAGCAGCTAGAGAGTGAGGAATTTGGTGAGGTTTGAGAGTAGTCTCAAGTAGGAAGTAGGAAGAGACAGGATATGCCAAGCACAGGGCTTGGGGATGTGCACCAATGCACAAGGCCAACAAAGACAAGTTTCCTGACCCCATGGAGAGGACACTTACATCCCACACTGGGAAGCCCCAGTGGAGCAGCTAACCTCACGTTACTGTCCTGTTCCCAGTCACCACTGAGCTCTGGTGGTTGGACCAGTGACTTAGTTTCATAAAATTGGTGCCTCGATGGGGAGAAGTCCTTGTTCAGTCATGAAAGAAGCACCGCATTTCTGGACTGCTCAAGTTCCATTCTTGGGTACTCGAAGATCTCACTGCTCTATCTGGGGTTTCCTTTCTTTCAGAGAAAGTGATTTCTTCCCCTTTATCATTAAGCAAAAACTCCAAGATGATGCCAATGATAACATTTAAGCATCATTTAAGGTGATCACATCCTGATTCCGGGACATTAGTGTCTGAATTTCCTCACAACAGGAAGACTGCCAATGAAGAGGCTTTCCCTTAGCCACTAAACTTCACAAAATCGGGCTCAAAAGGTAAGCAGCTGTTCCTGTAAAGGCTGCCTGATGTTCCATGCTCTGTCCTTCTTACAAGATTCAGGGCGCTTTTGTATAAGTTTCCACCTCTGGTAGACATTTCAAAAGACTCTTGTGAAAAGAATATCCGGAAGCATATAGCCAGAAATGCACAGTGATTTAATCTGATTAATTAAGAAGATTTTTTTATTTTAATGTCAACCCAACTTTTATATAATCTTTAAAAATGCTAGTGCTTCTGGATCAAAGGTGAGGTTATTCGCCCTGGGAGGATCTTTAAATGGAGGAGTATTTGTAACCTCTTTCTTTTAGGTTTATTTAAAATTAAGCCTAAAGTAAAATGTTAAACACTAAAATATAGTGGTTTTTGCCTTCATATAATTTATTTCAAAGCACATTTGAATCATACATTAAATATGCTGGTTATGAGCACCATACGTTTCTTCTGAAAATGGAAGAATTGGCTTAGAATTCAAGTATCTTCATAATTTTGTTTGTTTTAAAAATTATGTGATTATATACAGATGAAGAATGCATCTATATTTAAGGTCTAATTCTCTTTGTTCAGAAGAATTAAATGGTCCATACAAATACATAGTTTAAGATACTTAAGGTTAACCTGTATACTAGAGAAAAGTTAATGACAATTAACTGACATTCCTGCAACACACTACACTGAGATTTACATTGACCAGATACTTGTTAGGGGAAGCAGAGGTACTTGGTTACATGGACATGTCCTCTTTAAAATTCATGTCAAAACTTAATTCCTGTTAATTGTATTAGCAGGTGAGACCTTCTGGGAAGTGATTACCTTATGAGGGCTCTGCCCTCAAGAATAGGATTGGCAACTTTAGAAAAGGGCTGGAGAGGCTGAATGCAGTGGCTCATGCTTGTCATCCCAGAGCTTTGGGAGGCCAGCCCAGATGACCACTTGGGATGAGGAGTTTGAGATCAGCCTGGGCAACATAGCAAGACCCCATCTGTACACAAAAATACAAAATTAGCCAGGTCTGATGGCATGTGCTTGTAGCCCCAGGTACTTGGGAGGCTGAGGTGGAAGGATCCGTTGAGCCCAGGAGTTTGAGGTTGCAGTGAACTATGATCACACCACTCACTGCATTTCAGCCTGGGTGAGAGAGTGAGACCCTATCTCTAAAAAATTTTTTTAAAAAAAATAAAGGGCTGGGGAGAACTAGTAATCATTCCTTTCTGCCCCTCCACCTTCTGCCAAGTGGGGATGCTACCAGCAGAAGATGCTGTAAAGGAACAGGCCCCCACCAGACACTGAACCTGCTGATGTCTTATCTTGGACTTCCCAGCCTCTAGAATCATGAGGAATAAATTTTGTTCTTTATAAATTACTTAGTCTCAGGTATTTTGTTATAGCTGCACAAACGAACTCACTACTTATGAGGAACTCCAAGTCAAATGGGAGAGACAGGTGCATGAGCACAGCAAAGGCGCTATAGCAGGGGTATGGATCAGGTCCTGGAGCAGCTAAGCTCTGGGTGGCAGGGGTGGTATGGAGTGAAAAATCTTCTTGATGATCATATTTACCCCAGGATATGAAGGATGGCTAAGAATGCACCAAGTGAAGAAGGAAGGGAGGCACATTTTAGTAGAAGAAGAGCCTGGATAAAGGAAGACAGTTGGTGCCAGGGTGGCAGCACACACCGGGACAGCTGGAAATGCAGTGTGACTGCAGCATGATACATGGGGACAATGGCTGGAAGTGAGACTACAGAAGTAGGTGAGGGTTGGACGGGGGAAAACTGTACTATGTAGAGTTTATTGCATTGCATGGACATCCTGATCAGATCTGTAATTTTGGATGCTGACCTGGAAGCACCACAATGGAAAGACTAGGGGAGGAAGGGCAGCAGGAAAGCCAAAGGCAGTGGTCTAAGCAAGGCACAAGGGGGCACTGCACTGGAAGTGCAATGGTAGGGATGGAGACAGAGGAATGGGCTACAGAGAAATAGGATCAGCAGCTTAAGCACTGGGGTTACCAGCTGGATATGGGGGAGAGAAGTCAAGAATGAGACCTAGCTTGGAACACGGTGCCCGCTGTGGAATGAATTGTATCCCCACCTTTATATTCATATACTGAAGTCCTAACCCACAATGTGACTACATTTGGAGACAGGGCCTTTAGGAAGTAATTAATATAAAATGAGGTCATAAGGGTGGGTCCCTGATTTGATAGGACTAGTGTTTGCCTAAGAGACATCAGAGAACTTTCTCTTCCCCTTGTGAGCACCTAGCAGGAAGGTGGCCATCTGCAAGTCAGGAAGAGGGCTCTTACCAGGAACTGAACTGGCTGGCACCTTGATCTTGGATTTTCCAGACTTTGGAACTGTGAGAAGATAAATTCTTTTGTTTAAGTCACCCAGTCCATGGTGTTTTATTAAGGCAGCCTGAGCTAACTAAGACTGTGCCATTAACTCAGATAAAGAAAGAATTCCAAGGGGACAGTATTTGTTGTAGTTGTTTTGTTTTATTTATTATTTATTTTCTGTTTTGTTTTGGGCATGGCAAGTGTGAGATGCTAATAAGGCAGACAGGAGGAGCAGTCTAGCAGGCACCTGGGTCTATTAAGTAGGAACAATGAAGGAGCGTTCAGGTCAGTAGAGAGTTTAGGGAGTTCTTAGCGCAGATGAAACAGAAGGCCAAGGAGTTGGGTGGTTGCCAAGGCAAGAATGTAGAACACATAAAAGAAGGCAGCCAAGGGAAGGACAGAGGGATCCAGACACCTACAGGCAGGAGGAACAGGAGGAGCAGCCAGAGAGAGTTGCAGGAAAGAGGTGCTCTAGAGGCCATGGGGGAGGGAGTTTCAAGGCCATTTATCCATGGTGTCTTGTACTGCAGAGGGCTCAAGTAGGCTGAAGACCAAAGGATAAAGCACTGAGCTGGTAATTAGGAGATAATTATTTGGAGCCGTGCCAGTGAAGTACTAGGGGTGAAGTCAGGTTGCAGGGCATTGCAACATGCTTGGGATGAACAGAGAATGGGTATTGTCTTGGTTAGTTGTGGCTGGTGTAACAGAGTACCACAGACTGGGAGGCTTATAAACAACAGATATTTATTTCTCACAGTACTGGGTTCGAGATCAGGGTGCCAGCATTGTCAGGTTCTAGAAAAGGCCATCTTTGGTGTTGCAGATGGCTGACTTCTCATTGTGTCTTCACAGGGTGAAAAGGGATTGAGAGAGCTCTTTGGGGGATCTTTTATAAGGACTTTGATTCCATTCATGAGGATGAGCTAATTACTTCCCAAAGGGCCCACCTCCTAATACTGTCACATTGAGATTAGGGTCTCAACATATGAATTTTTGGGGGACACAACTGTTTAGTCCATTGCAGGTATAGACTATAGTTTTATGATCTTTGCTTATGGAAAACGTAAGGGAGGTGGGACAGTAGCTTGAGGGAAGGCACACATGAGACAGTAATTTTCCCTTCTATGTTTCTCAAACTCCCTTTATGCTAAGGAGCCATAGACAGCTAAAGAAACAAAATTATATGTTCCCTTTATGCAAATTAATCTCTTATTATTTTAGACTTTCAGGTGTCTGTTCATTGCCCAACTAGGGCAAATTCCCTGCCCCTTTCCCTGCAGAGTTTTCACCTCCTTGGTTCATTTCCATTATCCTCCTGACAAGCACCATGCTTTAACTGAGTATCTCAACTCCCAGAGCGAGGTCAGGGGCATGCACGTGTTTGTAAGTGTGAACATGTGTGTGATTGCGTGTCTCTGAGTGTGAGAATATATGGGTGTCTGAATGTGTGTACAAGTGTGTGAGTGACTGTGAATGTGTGTGCAAGCATTTGAATGAGTGTGAGTGTGTGTGGACAGGAAGTGAATGCCCAATGCAATTCCAGGGATCTAGATTCTACAAACTGGATCAAATGTTAATGGCAATTTGTTGTTAGGCATATTTTACCAGAATAAAACAAAAACAAAACTAAAACCAAAGCTCCCTACAACAGTTTTTGTGGCCACCCTTCTTCCAACCTCAGACCACAGTTAGAACAAAAATGCTGAAGGAAACGTGTTTTCTCCCCTCCCACTGTACCCATCTCCCATTAGCAGAGAGCCGCTTGGGTGTGACTCTTTCCATCTTGGAGACTGGCAGTCCAAAGGGGGGTGATGGAGGCCTCTGTTTCAAATTGCTTAATAGTTGAAGTTAAAAGGCAATATGCATTAGAATATTTTTCATGGAACATCAAAATAATGTGTTAATTTGGGAAAAAAGTGATTCATATGTGACCTTGTATAATATTTGACTTTTAAATGCCACACATAGCATTTATCTGGTTTTAGCCTTGCTGGGAAATGGCTGTATCCAGCAAAGATAAAAGACTTCCAGCTGGGATAACTATCCTATAATTAGTGATGCATTTTTTAAAAGGAAAACCAGAAATTATTGGAGACAGTTGATGTAAAAATCTGCACATTTCTAAAGTATGTGTGTTGCTAGCATGACAGGTTTAGCTCTATGGATGCCACATTTTATACACACACACACACTCACACACACACAGAATGTACACACACACCAGTTCCTTTTGCCAGGATATTTAAGGAAGTCAGCTTTCTTTCTATTGAATTTCAATAGAAGTCACTGCAAATCAAGGCTTAGTCTTGTGAATTTATGTCCACAATACATGACAATTTAATCATACTGGTGTGATATATGATGGGATAAACAGTAAGATTTCTCCCCTAAGAGACTAAGATACCTTTGTTGTCTCTCAGCATAGGAAGCGGAAGCCACCCCCTACTTCATCAGGGCAATTTAGTGTCTCCTTCCTCAGTGCTTCCAGCACATTCAGCTCACATATGCCTAGCTGCATTTTCCATGTTGTTCCCCCCATTAGACTATGAGCAGACATATTGGTAGTTAGCACAGCTGGACAGTGGTTCTCAAATGTGGCTGACATCACAACTGCTTTGGGAGCTTTACAAAATACTTAGAAGCTTGATGTGGTGGCTCCTGCCTATAATCCCAGCATTTTGGGAGGATGAGGTGGGAGAATTGCTTGAGTCCAGGAGTTTGTGACCAGCTTGGGCAACATAGGGAGACCCTGTTTCTATCAGTTAAAAAAAAAAAAAAAAAAACAATTAGCCGAGTGTGGTGGCATGTGCCTGTGGTTCCAGCTACTTGGGAGGCTGAAGTGGGAGGATAGCCTGAGCCTGGGAGGTCAAGGCTGCAGTAAGTCATGATTGGGCCACTGCACTGCAGCCTAGGTGACAGAGCGAGACCCTGTCTCAAAAAAAAAATTGACAGGCCGGGCGCGGTGGCTCAAGCCTGTAATCCCAGCACTTTGGGAGGCCGAGACGGGCGGATCACGAGGTCAGGAGATCGAGACCATCCTGGCTAACACGGTGAAACCCCGTCTCTACTAAAAAATATGAAAATTAGCCGGGCGAGGCGGCGGGCGCCTGTAGTCCCAGCTACTCGGGAGGCTGAGGCAGGAGAATGGCGTGAACCCGGGAGGCGGAACTTGCAGTGAGCTGAGATCTGGCCACAGCACTCCAGCCTGGGCGACAAAGCGAGACTCCGTCTCAAAAAAAAAAAAAAAAAAAAAAAAAAAATAACAAATGGGTCCCTGTGTTGATTCTGGTCCTCTGAGAATCAGGTGCCAAAACAGAAGTAGACAGGTAAGAGATTGATTGAGGGAAATCGCTGGAAAAGATGAAGGGGTGAGAGTGGGAGCAGGCAGGGAGAGCCCTCAGACCCCGAGGCAAGTGTGACCCCTGTGAACAGAGAGGGGAGAAAGAGGAGGGTTGGGTCGGCTGATCCTCAGACTGTAGCACAGTTCTGAGAAAGCTCAGGCTGGGCTGGTGGGAAGTCCTCAAGCAGAAACTGCCTGTCAGAGGATTCGTGTAGGTGCGGGAGCGAGCCAGAACTCATATCCCACCATGCTCAGTCACTGTCCGGGAGCTGTGTGTGAGCCATTGAGTGACCAACTGAACACCGTCCTAGTTTCCCTGGGACTGAAGGGGTTACCAGGCTCTGGGACTTTGATTTTTAAAACTGGGAGTATCTGAGGAAACCGGGACAAGTTGGTTTCCTCAGCACAAATGCAAGGTGGGACCAAAAGGGTGGCATCTGGCACCACTAGACCACTGTGGTAATTCTTCCCTGGCAGTTTCTTTTGAAGGAAATCTGAGCGGCACTCTTCAGTGCTGCCACTGCCCGTGTGACACCAACCAGTTCTCCGACTCTCTGGACTCTAGTGGGAGTCCAACAATTAAGTTAAATTCTCAGCTGTCTGCCTGGAGTTAGCATAAGATTACACATGTTAAAGGGCTCAGTCCCATGAGACTGCTGTACTGCAGATGCCAGCTGCCCATGGGGTCCCCAGGCAACCCACGCTTCTGCCCAGCCAACTCTAAATTTTAGGGTTCCTCTGCTTAGGAAGCCATCCTCATGTGTTGACAGGAATTCTGGACAGAAATATCTTTATAATTAAACATTAATTAGGCTGTGCTTTGACCCAGTATCTAGTAATACTAGATACTGACCATTTGCATGCCCACTGTTCCTATAGACAGGATTTCTAATGTTACAATCATAAGACTTTTAAGAATTGCTTAAACAGAATCATAGGATCATGAGGATTTTGTTTAAGAATTGCTAAAGCCAACCCTGAATTCCACTGGAACAGTTGACGCCAACCATTTGGAAGACCCCCTCAGAGACTCAATATTCTTCACCTCCCTGTCTCATGACTTCACCCTGCACTCTTATCAAACATCACCACACTCCAGCCCGCTCCAAAACCCTTAAAAACCTTAGCCTCAATGTCCTTAGGGAGACATATTTGAGGTTTTCTCCCATCTCCTTGCTTGGCGGCCCTATGATTAAACCTCTTGCTGTGCTGCAACCTGGTGTCTTGGCATGTTGACCTGCCATGCACATCAGGCAGTGAACTTACTATGGTTACACTTACCACTCCTTCGTCAGGTTCCGTGATTCACTACAATGACTCAGTGTTGCTGGTGGTGAATCCGTACAGGTTTGCAGTAACCTCAATTCTTGCCTCCTCAGCAGAAATAATTCGACTGAGGGTCATAAGGCAGAGTGAGAGACCAAGGCGGGTTTTAAAGCAGGAGTGAAAGTTTATTAAAAAGCTTTAGAACAGGAAGGAAAGGGAGTAAAGCACACTCGGAAAAGGGCCAGGCAGGTGACTTGAGGGGTCAAGTGCACAGTTTGACCTTTGACTTGGGGGTCTTATACATTGGCATGCTTCTGGGGTTGTGTCTCTTCTACCCTGATTCTTCCCTTGGGGTGGGCTGTCCTCATGCACAGTGGCCTGCTAGTACTTGGAAGGAGTCGCATGTGCAGTGTGCTTACTGAAATTGTATCCATGCTCACTTGAAGTGTTCTTCCCTTACTGATGTAAGAGTTAAGAAGAAATCACTTAGAAAGATAATATAGGTATGGGAGTCCTCGGTAGGGATTGTCTTTTTAGTGCAAAGCAGCTTCAAATAATTTTCTAACAAAGGGCAGCCTGTAAAGTTGAGCTGCAGACATAGACAAGCCAGCTGGGAGCTTGCATGGGTGAATGCCGGCAAGAACTAGGGACTAGACATGTTCAAGATGGCGGCTCCATCCTCCCTTCTCTGCCAGGCATGTGTACAGTAAAGAAGATAGCCTGCCCAAGGGGAAAATTCATTTGCATAATAAGATTGGGATGGGGTGATGGGCCTTCCCCGCGTGCTATGTAAACATCATAACTGATCGAACCAATCTGTGAGCCCTACGTAAATCAGAAACCGCCTCCTCAAGTTGGACCATAAGATCCATCTCATCCACCACCAGTGGTCTTTCCTCTCGGGAGTCCCCTCTCTCTCATTAGAGAGAGAGAGAGCTGTTTTCCTTCCTTCCTTCCTTCCTTCCTTCCTTCCTTCCTTCCTTCCTTCCTTCCTTCCCTCCCTCCCTCCCTCCCTCCTTCTTTCTCTCTCTCTCTCTTTCTCTCTTTCTTTCTTTCTTTCTTTCTTTCTTTCTTTCTTTCTTTCTTTCTTTCTTTCTTTCTTTCTTTCTTTTCTCTCTCTCTTTCTCTCTTTCTCTCTCTCTCTCTCTTTCTCTCTTTCTCTCTTCTCTTTCTTTCTTTTCTTTCTTTTCTTTCCTTCCTTCCTTCTTTCTTTCTCCTATTAAACCTCCACTACTAAACTCCTCATGTGTGTCCAAGTCCTAAGTTTTCCTGATGACTAACTCTGGGTATATATCTCAGACAACGTACCTACTTTATGACTAGTCTAACATTCCTAGAGGAAGGTCATATACCAGTTAAACTTCATTTTGCTTCTTAGTGTGCATGCTGGAGCCTACTCACCCGACTCCTGAGATCTTATTGGGAAACTACTGATCACGAGTTTCAGGTTTTTTCTGTCTATTGAGAGACTGCCTTTCCCTGGCAATGACTGCGACCAATTATTATTTTGGAAAAACTTTGTAACAACCATCTGACTATACCTGATGGTCACCTGACGTTCCTGACTGCAGGGAGGAGGGAGCCCTCCCCTGCCCTGCTCATGCCTGACTAGCCACCTGCTGTAACAAAAGGACTCAGAAAAGTGCTGTACTTATGGGTCCAGCTTTATTGTCAAGGATTCCACTCATGGACAGCCCATGGAAGAGATGCAGAGGGCATGGTATTGGTGGGGGAAGGAGCCTGCAGAGCTTTCATACCTTGTGGGGGATGGAATGGGACACCCCCCTCCCAGGACTGCTGCGTTTACCAGCCCGAAAACCCTCCAAATCTCATTCTTCAAGAGTTTTTATTGAGTTCCATCTCCAGCTTCCCTCCCCTCACCTCCCCGGAGGCCTGGGTTGGGTGTTGGGGTGAGGTTGAAAGTTCCACCCCCTAATCATTTGTTTGCTCTTTCCGGTAACCAGCCCCACCCTGAATCCCTCTAGGGGCCTCACCTGAGCCACTTATTAGCATCAACTCAGGTGTGGTCCACAGGGGCTCCAATGAAGACATTCCTCTCACCCAGGAAATTCCAAGAGTCTTAGGAATTTGGGCCAGAAACTGGGAACGAAAAGCAAATATGTATTTGTATTACATCACAGTCAACCAGATGGTCTGTTTGAAATGACCTGGAGAGGGGCCCAGGCATCTGCGTTTTGTTTTTTAAACCACCCTTAACCCAGCACTTTGAGAGGCTGCAGCAGGTGGATCATTTGAGGTGAGGAGTTCAAGACCAGCCTGACCAACATGGTGAAACCGTCTCTACTAAAAATACAAAAATTAGCCGGGCGTGGTGGCGGGCACCTACAGTTCCAGCTACTGGGGAGGCTGAGGCAGGAGAATCACTTGAACCTGGAGGCAGAGGTTGCAGTGAGCTGAGATTGTGCTACCGCACTCCAGCCTGGGTGACACAGCGAGACTCAGTTTCAAAAAAAGGAAAAAGAAAAAAAAAAAAAAAAACCAACCAAACAAAACACCCTTAAAAGAGCTGAGAACTGGCTGGTGTTGAGAAACACTAGAAGGCAGTCTTTAAATTTAATTTGGTGAATGACAAGAAGGAAGGAAGAGAGGCTGGTAAAGTTGTGAGGGGGCTTGCTTGGAAAAGGCTTGAGGGAGTGGCCTGCGGCTGGGTCCTGAGGAGTGGATGGGATCTCTGGACCCTGTGCTGAGTGCTGAAGGCCTGCAGCTGGGGAGGAGGCTAATGCCTGCAGCCAGGGTCCTGTCAGCCTGGGCTGGGCAGACTCGGGCTGTCTGTATCCTCAGGGCAAATGATGATAAACGATGAAGAGCCGGACACCAGGTGGTTGGATCTTTATTCCACACACTAAGTCCTCGGTGCAGGAGAGGCCGATCTTGGCAAATGGACCCAGGCTTTATAATTACATGAGCATAGGAGTGGAAGGCACTTCCATCCTCCTCTGTTGCCCATGGAGTTCACATTTAAACTTCATGCTCCAGGAGATTCCCACGACATTGAAAGCCAAATAGAAGGGAAAATATAGAAAAACTTCACCAGGGGATATTCTGTTCCACAGACAATAGATTCTTTTAATCTATTATTATTTTTTAAAGATGTGGGTCTCATTTTGTTTCCTAGGCTGGTCTTGAACTCCTGGGCTCAAGTGATCCTCCTGCCTCAGCCTCCCGAAGTGCTGGGATTACAGGCGTGAGCCACTGCCTGACCATACAACACACACATTCTTTTAGTCTCCTTTTTACCTTTGTATTAGTTTGCTAGGGCTGTGGTAACAAAATTCTTCAAACTAGGGGCTTAAACAACACTTACTGACTCACAGTTCTGGGGGCTAAAGGTCCAAGATCAAGATGTCAGCAGGGGTGGCTCCTTGTGAGGCTGGGAAGAAAGAATCTGTTCCAGGACCCTCTTCCTTGGCCTTAGGTGGCTGTCTTCTCCTGTGTCTTCACATCATCTTCCTCTCTGCATATTTATTTTATTTTATTTTTAAATTTTTAATTGTATTATTTTTGAGGTGACATTTTGCTCTGTTGCCCCAGCTGGAGTGCAGTGGCGGTCAGGGCTTACTGTATCCTCAACCGCCCAGGCTCAAGCAATCCTCCCACCTCAGCCTCCTGAGTGGCTGGGACTACAGATGTGCACCACCATGCCAGGCTAATTTTTTTTTTTTTTTTTAGTAGAGATGGGGGTCTCACTATGTTGTCCAGGCTGGTCTTGAGCTCTTGGGCTCAAGTGATCGTCCCACCTGAGCCTCTCAAAGTGCTGGGATTACAGGCATGAGCCACTGTGCCCAGCCCTTTGATGCATGTTTCTGTGTTTGAGTTTCTCTTTTTAGAATATCATATTGAGTTAGGGCCCACCCTTATCACCTCATATTAACTAACGATATCTGTAATGACCCTTTTTCAAAATAAGATCACATTCTGAGGAACTGGGATTGGGATTTTAATATGTGAATTTGGGGAGGGCACATAAATCAACCCCAACAACCTCTAAAACTAGTTCTCATTCCATCTTTCTTTTTGGTGCATATCAGAAAAGAGTAACGCTCTGGTAATGAAATGGGATACTTCCCTTGACCTCGACCCCCTTTGAGGGTGGGAACTGGAGTGACTCATTTCACTCAGCCTACCACTGGTTACTTCTTGTGAGAGGGAGCCTGTGAGCAAGCAAGTGCAGGAACCAGAGGGAACAAATGCTGGAACCAGCCAGTTGCTCCTCTTTGGCAGGAGCAGGCTCTGTCCAGGCCCCTCAGCAGCATCCAAGCCCCTGCCCTCTCAGCACCCTGGTTCTTGTTCAGCATCCAGTAAGAACCAGGTCACACAAACGGATTGAAGGGTAGTGTATGTAGAGGATTTTACTGGGCGATAGAAGTGGCTGTCAGTGCAATGGGGAGGTAGAAAGGGGATGATGCAGTAAGAAGGCGATCATTCCTTGAAGTGGCACCATCTGAAGTTAGCCATGTCTATCCATAGTCTCTGACACTCAGTTGCTTCTTTGCTCACCACCCAGCCACTTGTATCCCCACAGCTCAGCTGCTTATGTTGCTATGCCAGCTGCAGTCTTCTTATGGGCACAGGATGGGGCATGGCAGGCCAAAAAGGCAACATTGGGGTGAAAAAAATGAGGCCACCTGTTTTCACTTAGGGCCACAGTTTAAGGCTTAAGGGTGGGATTTAGCCAGGAGCCGAGCTATTCTGTATCAGTAATGGCAAAATAGTCAAATGATAGAGCTAATGGATTGGGTTACTGGACATTGGCCTTTTACTTGGTTTGTGAGATTGATGCTAACTTGCTTTATCTTGGTCGGTGGAGATATCATAGCATTCTTGTGTTCTAAGAAGCTGAAAATGGCTCAGTGAATAAGTGCCATGAAAATAAAATGTGCTTTGTCCTTTTGTGATGCAGAACAGATGGTTCTACATTCTACAGTTGAGTGGCAAAGAACTCTGGTCTGGGGCATGCCAGTGCCTTTCACAGGTGAGTCCATCTGAAAAAAAAATGCATTGAAATCTCTCTGCCAAGGCCTGATCAGTGAGACTTTCACCAAGGGTAATGGCAGTTTAGATGACCAATGATTTTTTTTCTTCTGGGCCAGCATATGCACCAGACCCATTCATGGGTTTCAGTAGGCATCTCCTGTTCTTAGTGTTGTTCCAAGTTCTTCCAAGAGCTGACACTCAAGTATGTTGCTTTGTGGACAAGGCTGACTCTGTTCACAGGTGCTTTGGCCGATTCTTTCCATACTGATCAGAAGCAGCAGTGAAGGTTATTGTTGGATGCAATGTGCCTAAGGACATACATTTTTGTGCCTTCTCTCCAGTGAGAGCAGCTGATGGCAGAATTTCATTTTGTCCAGTTATTCCCAAGAGAGAACAAATATTTGTGATGCAATCAAAGAGAATCCAAGAATAGCAAAGAGCCAGATAACAGCATGTGGGAAGCACATGAGGAATGTGACACATTGACCCTAAAATGGGGATCCCTGTGTGTACAGAAGTCCTTAGCAAAGCGGCTCTTGCCGTAATAATCATTACTGCTGCCTAGAAATCACTTTTCAGTGTATAAATCATTTTCACATATGTGGTCTCATTTCATCTCTCATCGTTGCTGAGGTGGGCAGAAGAGAAATAGTCTTCATTGACCATTGGGGAAATAGGGTTTGATATGGTTTGACTGTGTCCCCACTTAAAATCTCATCTTGAATTGTAATTCCCATAATCCCCATGTGTCAAGGGTGGATCCAGGTGGAGGTGATGAGGTCATGGGTGCGGTGTCCCCCATGGTGTTCTCGAGATAGTGAATGAGTCTCATAAGATCTGATGGTTTTATAAGCACCTGGCATTTCCCCTGCTTGCACTCACTCTGTCCTGCTGCCCTGTGAAGAAGGTGCTTGCTTCTCCTTTGCCTTCCACCATGATTGTAAGTTTCCTGAGGCCTCCTCAGCAATGTGGAACTGTGAGTCAATTAAACCTTTCTTTCTTTATAAATGAGTCTCAGGTATTTCTTCATAGCACTGTGAGAATGGACTAATACAGGGTCTCATGGGGAGAAGTGAATTGTCTAAAGTCATAAGAACAGGAGAAAATCAGCATGGAAATACATTTTCTTCATCTCTTTGTGTCCTGACTTCACCTTACACTCAATCAACTATCTCCACACTTCAGCCCACTCCTAAACCCTTTAAAACCCTAGCCTCAATCTAGGAGAGACAGGCCTCATGTATTCAGACCCCTGGGCCAGGTGTCTTATTTTTAAAAATTGTGACATGTATCATTCACATAGAAGAATGTATAAAGTATATAGATGCAGTTTAAAGGATGAGGATAAAATGAACACCATGTACCCATCACTTGGGTTAAGACATAGGACATCTCCAGTCCTAGTCCTGTGGAAGCCCCTTTGCTCCTCTCTTAGTTCATTGTTCTCTTCCCCAGAGGTAGCTAAAACTGACTCTTATGCTGATCACACTCTTGCTTTTCTTTATAGTGTCATCACATGAGTAAGTAACCCTAGTGATATATTATTTATTTGGGAAAACTGAGCAGCAAGTACACCTGTAGTTTCATAAGAAAGGGGAAACATTGCCACTGTCAGATGAAGGCTCCTTGGAGAAAATAAGCTGATCTCTGGGTCATAGCAGGGCTTCAGCTTGCCTAAGAACTTACAAGAGTCCTCTGGGGAAGTCAAGGCAAGGCACTGTGTGTGTCCTGGGGAACCTGGACTCAGGACATTCGGGGCACCTGGTAGGGCTGTTGTGTGGAGCAGGAATTGGATGACAGGCAGAAGAAGGCTGAGAGCCATTGGCTGTTCTGTACGTTCTGCTTCTAAGCTTATTGTGGGCTCTCTCAGACTCCTAGGAGGTGTGAATGAGCCTCCCCAGGTGCTCCCCAAGCAGCAGTTTTCAAAGGAAGAGCAGAATGTTCATCATCCAAGTACCCAGTAAGAATCTGTGGTTAAGAGCTTCTGGAGCCAGCCTGTCTGCTTTTGAAATTTGGCCTCTCCGTGACCATTGGGCTATTGACTACTCTGTACCTCATTTTCCTTGTCTGTAAAATGAGGAAAATAATAATACCTACTTAGTAGGGTTATTTAAAGGATAAATTAGTTAATATTTGTAAAGAACTTAGAACATTGCCTTACATGTAGGACATGCTACATAAATAAGTGTGTGCATGTACACATGTGTGCGTGTGTGTTTAATTGGTCAATCTGTGCTAGGCTCACCTAGCTATTCTGGGCTCAGGGTAGAAAGCAGTGGCATCTTGGTGATGACAACTCTCAGTGAGCCTTGCTCCTCTGTCTCACTGCTCCAATCTGGACTGACTTGTGACTGGCACTTAATGATAATCAAGGTTCTCTGCTTATAATCCTTCTGCCAGCTGCCCCTTTACTGCATGTCTTCCTTCTTCTGAGTTTATTTCCTAATTTTACTGGAACACATCCTCCTGGAGCTTTCTAGAAAGAGTGTGTAGAGGCCAAGGGAAAACTTCCTCTTTGCCCACTGAGGGTTTCACTGACATCACTGACAAGGGGCAGATTAGTAGCAGAAAATTCATACAAATTTATTTAATCATAGTTTTATGTGACCCCAGAGCCTTCAGAATGAAAATCCAAAAATACAGGGCACACTGTTCATTTTATGCTTAGGTTCAAAAAGGTATGGATAGCTGTGTAGAAATACCACTGGGCAAAGAGGATATGATCTATTGCTAATAGACTGAGTGGAGAAACCCAGCCAAGATTCTTCTTGGCCTCTCTGAGCATTTATTCCTTCCTTCTGGGTATGAGATAGGGCCCTCTTTGGAAAGGGGGTCTTACGATCTATGATCAAAGAAGGTAGGTCAGATAATTTTTTTTATTTATTTTTATTTTTTAGATAGAATCTCACAATGTTCAGGCTGGAGTGCAGTGGCACGATCTTGGCTCCCTGCAACCTCTGCCTTCTGGGCTCAAGCAATCCTTCTGCCTCAGCCTCCTGAGAAGCTGGAACTACAGGGCGCATGTCGCCACACCAGGCTAATTTGTGTGTGTGTGTGTGTATAATTTTTTTTTTTTTTAAATAGAGACAGGGTTTCACCATGTTTCCCAGGCTGGTCTCAAACTCCTGGACTCAAGGGATTTACCTGCCTTGGCCTCCGAAAGTGCTGTGAGTACAGGCATGAGCCACCACTTTCAGCCCAGATAATTCTTTATGGCCACTTTTTACACAGAAAGATGGAGGGAAAGTATGACTAATATTTTTAAGTTTTGTGGCTAGCTTTGGGGAAAAGAGGTTCTGGTTTCTATGACCTGCCTTGGGGAAGAGGGATTCTAGATTTTATGACTAGCCTCAGGGGAAAATAAAAGGCCAGAGACTGAAGGGTAGGAGAAGGTCAGAGAGTTGCTTCCAAGGCCTTCATTTTGAGACGTTTTCCTGAGACCTTACAAGTGCATGGGAGGTAAAGATTTTGAGACACTGCATTTATAAGAATGTATTTCCATTGATAATTTGGCTCATATAGCTTTCTAAATTAGATATGATAGTAATTATTTTCTTTCAGAATTTTGAAGGCATTGCTCCATTGTTTTCTTGCTTCCAATATTACTGTAGAGAGTTCTGAAGCCATTTGATTCCATATCTTTTGCATGTGATCTATTTTTTCTCTCTGCAGACTTTCAGAATCTACTATTACTCTTATGTTCTGAAATTTCTCAGTGATGTGCTTTGTGGTAAATCTCTCTTTATTGTTGTGGGTACTTGCTGGGTGGGTCCTGTATCAGAAAATTCATACCCTTTGGGTTTGCTTATTTTCTTGCAGTATTTCATTGACAATTTTATTCTCCTTCCTCCCTCTCCCTCCCTCTCCCTCCCTCCCTTACTTCCTTTTTTTTTTTTTTTTTTTTTTTTGAGACAGGGTCTCACTTTGTCACCCAGCCTGGAGTGCAGTGGCCTGATCTCAGCTCACTGCAGCCTGGACCTCCTTGGGCTCAAGTGATTGTCTAATTTTAGCCTCTCATGTAACTAGGACTACAGGTGTGCACCACCACACACCTGGGTAATTTTTGTATTTGTAGAGATGGGGTTTCACCATATTGCCAAGGCTGGTCTCAAACTTTTGGGCTCAAGTGATCCACCCACCTTAGCCTCCAAAGTGCTGGGATTACAGATGTGAACCATTGTGCCCAGCTACTCATCTATTTTATTCTTTTTTTCTGAAATTTCTTTTATTTGAGATTAAACTTCTGGACTGGTCTGCTAATTTTTCTGGTTTTTCTTTTATATTTTCTATATCATTGTCTTGGAAACTTCCTCAATCCTATCTCTCAACACTTTAATTGAGTTTTAATCTGTGCAATCATGTTTTAGTTTCCAAGAACCATTTTGTTTTGTTTGTTTTCTGAATCTCCTCCTCTTCCTCTTCCTCCTCCTCTCTTCTTCTAAAATGGCATCTTTTACTGTTTTGGGATGCAACCTTCTCTTATCTCTCTGAGGAGATTAAAGCTATTTTAAATTTTTTTTCTTTTACACAGTGTCTCACAGCTAATAATTTTTAGAACTAAGATTCAAAATCAGGCAATCTGATCCCAGAACCTGCTCTCTTGACCATTGTACTAAAATGCCTTCTTTGAAATAAACACTGGGTTCTGGCCAGCCTTAGGAGCTCAATTAAACACAAACATCAATTTTTGTCCTTTCTGAAACCACACTAAAATTAAATGAAAGGAATTTTAAAAGAAAGACACGCTCACAAGGACAAGGAGAATAACACAGCTAATAACGGCAGCAAAATATTGGAAATTAGATTTTTGTAAGAAACTATTAATTCATATAAGAGCTTAACAGTGCCCGACACTCAATATGTATGTAATAAACGTTAGCTAATATTAATATAACAACTGAAAGCACTTTAAAAATATTCTAAATATGTTGCATATGATTTAAGAGCTTCCTTGTGCTTAACCAAGTTCTTGTTCCAAATGAGAATGTTAAAGAAGACAAAACATTGACTTATTGAAATGATATTATAGTTTTGGACTGAGTTAATTTCTATTCTACAGAAAAAAATCTGATGTATAATATGTAGAGAAAAGGAATGCATTATGAAAAATCTGTGTATGATGTAATTTAATGATGGATGGTATATTAAACTTTATATATCTTAGTCCAACTTGAAAACTCCCATGGAAAATACTAAATTAACATGAAAACAGCACATAAATGATTATATGAAAGTATACTCTTGATATGATGGCAAAATTAAATAATGTCAACAAATGTTTTTAAACACAGATAAAACAGCAACAAGGTGCTGATTTGGGGGAGCATCCAAGGGTGAGATCTCAATCTATGCCTTTAAGAAGCTCATTAAAGAAGGTTGATATTTGTTAGTTAACTATAAATCAAAGCAGAATTAAGTAATGATGTTAACAGAATTACGAGCAAAGTGCAACTCAGGAGTTTGGCAAAGGGAACAATTAATGCCAACCAGGAACACCGGTGAAGGCTTCATGGATGAGGGGGCATTTGAACTTGATTTTGAGAGTGCACCAAGGATGGTTTCTCTGGTAGAAGAAACTGCAAGATCAAGGCCCTGAAATGCAGAAATTCATCGTCTATTCCAAGTCCTGTCTGGCTTTCAATGTACTGTCCATTTTCACCTCTTACTATGTCTGTGACTGGGTTGCACAGTTTAAATGTTAAATGTTCTTAAATTTGTCCATTGGTCAATTTTGTTTCTCAAGTAGACAGTAAACTTATTAGGGACAGATATGTCATAGAATTCTTTTGTATTTTCCCCTACTCATCTCACAGTGTTAGTACATAGTAACTTCTCAGCAAATGCTTATTGATCAATACAGGATCTTTTGTTGCTTGGATAATATGTTTTAATGTAGGAAAACTTAGAGTGCAAGAGGAAAGCAGCAATCAGGAAACTATTAGAATTTTAGAATTCTCAATTGTTTCAAAATATTTTGAACTTGGTTGTGAGTCTAGAGACTAATAACAAAACAAAACTCTAGAGTTGTCAAGAAGGAATTTATTTATATTTGACATAAATTACAAAAAAATGCCATTTGAAAAGCACTTTTCTCCTGCTGAAAGTGCTCACACGAAAGTCTTTAGAACTTAAAAGTTCTAAGAAGGAACATTAGTAGAACTAGATGCTATTAGAAACTGTGATTGGTTCTAGGATTCTAAAAACAAAAGGGCATACCATTTGCTGTCCTTCAAGTGGCATTTATTTCAGCAGTCTTTATTGTGTGACTGAGTGGACTCTTACAACCATCTAAGCCATCTACTTGACTGCCTAAGGAGATACCTGCCCTCAGAATTGGACTTGTTTTAATAGAGCAAACTTTCTATTTATTACTTATCAACTTTAGAATTAAAAGGTCAGATTCAACAATTAACTCATTTTACAATGTATCCAGAATGCAAGCCACTTGTCATGACTTCCCATTGTATGACCACTATCCTATGCAATGCAGGCAGTGCCTTCATGCCTGAGCCTATCCTACTAAATCAGTCAAAATGGAACTGTGGTTTCTGCAAGATTTCAGCATGGATGAGAAGATCTTAAAAGATGCACTTCTATACCTGGAGAAATGTTGAAGAAAATCGTATGCATCTGAAAGACCCTTGAGAAGAACAGATTCTAGGATAATAATATGAGACCTCATAAAGTATAAATCCTGGCAGACCAATTTTATTTTTCAGAGACATTGTGGCAAGCCTGATTGATGGAAAGGAAGCCAAGGATGTAATCTGCCTTGACTTTGTGAACATTTTAGGTTTATACTTACAAGTACACCCATCAGAAACAGAAAATAAGCTGTTTCAGGAGCACAGAAGGTTACAGTACTGAGATGAAGGCACAGCTCTTTCACTGAGCTCCGGCTTTATTTTTGCCAGGGATATTAGTTGATCTCACTTCCATGACAGTGTGGGGAGGTGAAGGAGAAGAGCTATGCAGCACAGGGTGCTATGATGTCCAAGACATCTTCTTCTACAAGGAATAGGAGGGGAGCAGGACACAATAGCAATACTTGTTGTTTGCGCATTGCTGTTGACATTTACAAAGCACACTGCATGAAAAATGGAAATTGGAAGTTGTGTGTGTGCCTGTGTGTGCATTCAAGTGTGTTTGTGTGTAGGGGGCATGGGGAGACGCAGAAGCAGCACTGGTCCTTCGAATTAATTACCTTTCAACTCTTACATCTTTAATGAGCTTGTTTTCAGTGCCTAGCAATGCCCTATGCTAAGAAGACTGGATTAAGCAAAGAAGTTCAAGCACTGTCCTTTCGAAGGATGTTTTAGTAACTGAACTTGCTCAGTGGGAGGTTTTTTGCTTCACAGGCAAATCCCTGCACCAGATTCAATTGAGACGAACTGAAGAATCTCACCTGTTGCCATTCATGTAGTGCCCACCCTGGAGAACTCAAATTACTGAAATTCGCCTCAGTTGGACCTAGAACTTTCTACGTTGGTTGCCTGTTTTGGACGATATGTCCCTTAAGGAAAAGGACAATGTTTTCTTCTTTGTGTTTCCAGAGCTTCCAAGCATGATGCCTAACAAATAGTATGGGCTCAGGAAAAGTTTTGGGAGAGAGAACATGAGACAGGGAGGGAAGCAACGTGCTCAGGTCATGAAGCTAAAGTGGACCAGCCAGCTCCAAAGCTAGATGTGGCAGAGGGGAAGGAATTGGGGAAGGTGGGGCTTAGGTGTTGGCAATAAACAGGCAGATTCTAGCAGGGGTGAGAGTAATGGGAGTAAGAATTCAATCTCCAAAAACATTCTGCGATCCGGACTGGGAGGAAGCAGCACAGAGGACACGGGAGGGTGGAGGGTAAGCAGGCCCGGGTTTCTACTAATGACCTTGAACAGGCCTCTAGGAGGCCCTTCTGAAAGCTGCCCTGCCCCTCCGCCTGGCCAAGAAGACTGCCCTTTGGAATCTGCTGTTAACCAAGTCTAAAGTGATCTTCTCCGCCTTTCCTTGGCCTCCTTATCTCTTGTAATATGTTCAAAAAGGCAGAATCTTTTGTGTTAGTCTTATTTCCTCAAAAATAAAACTGTTTCTTTTTTTTTTTAATATCCACAGTTCTGAACAGTGTCTTACATATAACAGGTGCTTTAGGAGCTCTGGGATGAGCAACTTTCTGTATCCCTGATGGAAATGCTTACGGAGTCCATCCTGCTGTCAGCTTCCTTTTGGATCAAGTGGCGTCCATTGGGCAACTGCACATTGGATGATACTTCCTAGATTGCTTTGGTGTTTTTCTGCCAGGAAAGGTGCCCTATTGTTTGGAGCTGGGAGAAAACAGCAAGAAATGAGTTCCAAGGATTTTGGTGAGCTTGATTCGGCGAACTGAGTCTAAAATAGATGTTAGGTAAGAGATGTGGTGGTATGTGTCAGGGCCAGTGGGTGAGGCCAAAGTGAAAGCAGGAGAGGAAAGGGGGAACGAGGCAGAGCAATGCAGGAGGCTGTGTGCCCCAGTGAGTCAGTGGACAGTCATCTAGACAGCCCTGGAGATGTGGTCCCTGAGCTCATTGTTAGCTTTGCTTTTGGTTCACATTTGAGTGAGTGTCTGCCTCTAGAGAGGCCAGTTCTGGAGCAAAACATGCATTTTCCAGGAAGGGAAAAGAGAAAGAGGGGCTAACCTTTAGCTTGAGCTGCTTGGCGTCTAGACAAAGGGTCTCATACTAGACGGGTCACAGCTAACCCCCTCCCGTCCTTGCATGACTTTGCAAAATCTGCTGTGTTATTTTGATTACTTCCAAAAGATGGCCATCTAACCTGTTTGCACAAAGGAAAATGAGTATTCAGAAAGGAAACGTCATCCTGTGCACAGGGGGTAGCCGTTCAGAACTCTGAAGTGCTTGACGCAATGCAGTATGCTGTGTTCAGGAAAAAATCATTGGGTGTCTGTTGATGTCATAACCAAATATATGCCTGCTGCTAAGTACTCTAACTTTTGTTCATAAAGATGCAGCAAATGCTCTTGAAGGGAAAGAAAGAGCTTTGCACTGACGTTGCCTAGCAACCAATTACTCATTTTTTCTTCAATTTGTTGTTTTTTAAAAATTCTACTATGTCATGTTAAAGTAATCTGGGGCCAGGTGCAGTGGCTCACGCCTATAATCCCAGCACTTTGGGAGGCTGAGGCAGGCAGATTATTTGAGGTCAGGAGTTTGAGACCAGCCTGGCCAATATGGTGAAACCCTGTTTCTACTAAAAATACAAAAATTATCTGGGTGTGGTGGTGCACACCTGTAATCTCAGCTACACGGGAGGCTGAGGCAGGAGAATCACTTGAACCCATGAGGCAGAGGTTGCAGTGAGCCGAGATAGTGCCATTGCACTCCAGTCTGGGCGACAGAGTGAGACTCCATCTTTAAAAGCAAAAGTAATTAATCTGGGCCTGAGGCACAAGGTTCCTGTTTATTTGATGGCTCCTGTGCACAAATAGAAAGACGGCAGCACTTTTTTGGGGGCATTTAACTCCCTAACTGGGTTACAGAGCCTAGGAGCACTTGTCACCAACTTAAGGGAAATGTATAAATTGGGAAATGAGAGATCAAGGACAATATCACACCTCTGTCCTCCCTGGTCCTCTGTTGAAAGTTGAACACCGAGGCTTCTTTCCTTCCTGACCATCCCCCTCCTAATTCTGGACTTCAAGCCATGGATACCGCCTCTTTACCAGTCCACATTTTGTCTGTTTTCATTTTCAACTATCTGGTTCCTTGGCTTAAGACTTGGTTTGGTGGCGCCTATCCTGACTCTTTGGTGAGTGATGAAGTATGGCCCTCGACTGGTCAGTCAGGGGATTTGGATTCTAATCCTAGCTCTGCCATTAACTTGCTGACTGAACTTGAGTGAGTTGCTTAGTGTGTTTGTTAGAATAGGCTAAACTGTGCTGCAGGAACAAATACATCTTGAAATCTCTGTGGCTGTGAACCAAAAGATGAAAATCTGATGAATGCTGGACCACCCTCTAGAGCAGCTGCCTTCCATGGGGTGATCTGGAAATCCAGGTGGCTTTCATGCTGTGGTTACACTGTCTCAACATGGGAGCCATTGAGCGGAAGGAGAGAGAGAGGGACACATTGGCTTGTCACAATTTCAGCCAGGAAGTGACATGTCACATTTGTTCACAGTGTATGGGCCGGGACAGGTCACATGGCTGTAGCCTAACTGTGGAGGTAAGGTGTGGTTAGTGGGAGGACAGGCTGGAAAATGAAGAACATCTTAAATATTTGAGGAACAACAGCCACCACTGTTACTCTTGGCATCTTTGAGTTTCAGGCTAGTCATCTGCAAAATGACAGGGTTGGACTAGATAATTCCTAAGGGCCCTTTTATAGCTGTAAAGATCTAGGAGGTATGACTAACCACACCACCATGATTCCAGATTAAGTATTCAAACTTCTCCTCTAAGCATAGTTCTATTTTTGAGAGGAATAGATTAGCATTATCTTCACCCACTCGCTGTATTGTCCTAAATTGAATAGTCCTACTTCTTTTACCATAAAACTCTTCCTTTTAAAAAGAAAAATCAGACAAAATAAAGTATTTTTATAGGCTAACCCTCTTTCAAAACAAATTCTTCAGACTGGGCGTGGTGGCTCACGCCTGTAATCCCAGCACTTTGGGAGGCCGAGGTGGGCAGACCACCTGAGGTCAGGAGTTTGAGACCAGCCTGGCCAATATGGTGAAACCCCATCCCTACTAAAAAATACAAACATTAGCCAGGCATGGTGGTGCCAGCCTGTAATCCCAGCTACTCGGGAGGCTGAGGCAGGGAGGCGGAGGTTGCATTAGGCCGAGATTGTGCCACTGCACTCCGGCCTGGGCGACAGAGTGAAACTCCATCTCAAAAACAAAACCACCCCAAATCAAGAAATTCTTCAGTTGGAATGGCTTAAGAAAACTCTAGTTAATTATTGTCCTAACTACTTCTTAATCAGATGCTGTAGAAAATGTACAGTATGCAGAAACTCATGTTTCACCAGTGAAAATAATGATTTGAGTTTGTGTATTACATGATTATAAAGTGATACCTAAACTGGTACTTAATTTCTCAGAGAAGTAAGCAATTTTAAGTGAAGAACAGATACAAGGGAGGTACAATTTAAGTTTACTTCTCTTTTTGAAACATATGTCCCTGAAAATCTATAAATAAATACTTTAAATTCCATCCTTGTTCTTTGAAAAGTAGGACTTCTGGCAGCTTGGCAAATAAATAAAGTTTTATTGGCACATAGTCACTCTCATTTATGTGGTGCCTCTAATTGCTTTTGTTCTACAATGGTTGAGTTGAGTAGCCATAATAGAGACTGGGTAGCCTGCAAAGCCTAAAATATTAACTTTCAGGCCCTTTTCAGAAAACTTTGTCCAACCCCTGAGTTAGGCAATCTAAATGTTAACCTGGTAGCTTAACCAGGTTAAGGCTAGTCATCTGCAAAATGACAGGGTTGGACTAGATAATTCCTAAGGGCCCTTTTATAGCTGTAAAGATCTAGGAGGTATGACTAACCACACCACCATGATTCCAGATTAAGTATTCAAACTTCTCCTCTAAGCATAGTTCTATTTTAGCCAGAAGCGTTGAGAGTCAGTACAGATGACAACAGTAGTTCTTAAACTTGAGTGAACATCAGAATGAATAATTTGTTAAGGGCTTGTTCAAGCACAGAGAGTGGGACCCCATCCCCCAGAGTCTGATTCAGTAGGGTCGGGGGTGGGGTCTGAGAATTTGCACTTGGACATGTTCCCAGGTGACGTTGATGCTGCTGGTCTGGGGACAGTACTTGGAGAGGCACTGGAGTACAGCTCACCCTTAACATGGGTTGGAACTGTGCAGGTCCACCTATATCTGGATTTTCTTCTGCCTCTGCCACTTCTGAGACAGCAAGGCCAACTCCTCCTCTTCTTCCTACTCAACATAAGGACGACAAGGATGATGATGATCCATTTCCACTTAATGAATTGTAAATATAGTTTCCCTTTTGTGATGGTTAATACTGAGCATCAACTTGATTGGATGGAAGGATGTGAAGTATGTTCCTATGTGTGTCTGTGAGGGTGTTGCCAAAGCAGATTAACATTTGAGTCAGTGGACTGGGAAGGGCAGACCCACCCTCTATCTGGGTGGGCGCAATCTAATCAGCTGCCAGTGCAGCCAGAATAAACGCAGGCAGAATAAAGTGAAGACTAGACTGGCCTAGCCTCCCAGCCTACATCTTTCTCCCATACTGGATGCTTCCTGCCCTTGAACATCAGCCTCCAAGTTCTTCAGCTTTGGGACTTGGACGGGCTTCCTTGCTCCTCAGCCTGCAGACGGCCTATTGTGGAACCTTGTGACCGTGTGAGTCAATACTCCTTAATAAACTCCCCTTTATATATACATCTATCCTATTAGTTCTGTCCCTCTAGAGAACCCTGACTAATACATGTTTCTTATGATTTTTAAATAACATTTTCTTTTCTCTAGCTTTATTGTAAGAATACAGTATATAATTCATATAACATACAAAATATACTTTCACTGACAGTTTGTGTTATCAGTAAGGCTTCCAGCCAACAGTAGGCTGTTAATAATTAAGATTTTTGGGGGCCAAAAGTTATACATGGACTTTTGATTGCGTAGAGGTTGGTGCCCCTAACCCCTGTGTTGTTCAAGGGTCAGCTGCAGCAGAAGCGTCAATTAAGAGAGAAACTTAAAGCTCTACTCCTGGCGCTGTTTTGATTTTCTAACTGAGTAATCTTGAGCAAAGATTCAGTTTCTTCCCCTGCAAAATGAGGAGACTGGCCTAAAGTAGGCCTTTCCAACTACTGTGTCCTGACAGCCCTCGGGGAGCTGATCTGGGCCTTGAGCCGATAACCTTCTACCCTAAGAAACCTCCTTCATTTTATCTCAGAGCGCCTTATAAATATTGTCATTTTCTATGTGTGTATGACCCAAAAAGGACTGGGAAATGTTGCACCTGAAAACTGCTGAGGCCCTTTTAGCTCTAAATTACTACAAGTTTTGATAAACACCTCCATCTCAGTTATACTCATCATCGCCTGCTGGCCATGGCTGTCAATTCACATCCTGCCTGTGTGGTGCTTGCATGTCTTTCTTACAAATCACATTCTGTGGATGTTTTCCTACCTCATTGCTTACTTTTTCTCAGATTGAGATCGGTTGCCTGAGAGCCTACCTAAAGCACATGGACTTGGTGTTCATTTAGTCATTCAACACTCGGCACTTCCTGATGCTGGGGGCTGCAGGGGGTTTATTCAAGGCTTCTTCCCTTGAATAACACTGTGTTCTCCAATAGTGATGCAGTTGTATTACCTTCTCCACCTCCTCCCACTCTTCTGTGCTCCAACAGAGAGAAAAATGCGAGGCAGCTGTAAAGAGACAAGAAGTCATCTTTTCCTCTATTCATAGTTCTTCCTGATGTGTCATAACTTAATAAATGTTGATTAAAAGAAAGAATAACAGATGGCACAGTGTGGTACATGTAGGACAATAAATAATCAAGTGCAACTACTCACAATTGCCTATAATGCAGGTGCTCTGTCACTTTCTTTCTGTATATATGTGTGAATATATGCACACATAAACACATACACATATATACATATGTACTCACATGTAAACATATTTTGTTGAAGTCATTGCTGTGCTGAATTGAATTCATAGTTATTCCCATGCAATTCAGTATGCATCGAATACCTACTAAGCTCAAGTTGGTGCAAGATGTTATATAAAGGAAACTTAGACACAGCTATTATTCTCAGTGAGCTTACAGTTTTGCTCTATAATTATTCTTTGGAAAACCAACTGAGAGAGGAGGTGGGTGAAAACTCTTTACTGAGAGACCATCTTTTGTTATAGAATTGGTTTATAGTCTTTTTGTCTAGTGCCTCCAAATGATATCAAAATGGAAATAATTTGGTACATGGTGAGCATGAGTCATTGTCTAGTGAAGTGGGCTCTGTGAATTCCAGAGGCAGCACAGCTAGAACAAAATTTATGAAAGTCAAGGTTGGAAGGAAGCCTGCCTCCAGAATGTGCTGAATGATCAAAGGTACATGGTGTACCTTTCTGCATTGAATAGCTCTGTTTTTTTCTGTCTATATATATATATATATTTTTTGTTTCTGTCTATATGGGTTTCTAACTTCTGGCCTTTCAGCTTCACTTCTGTAGAGATTTGTACATTTGCTGTCTGGGACCAAATGATTTGCTACCCAACCTCAACCAGACATGATTGGCATCAAATAACTGATTTGACAAATATTTACCAAATGCTTAGTATATGATAGAGGCAGATATAGCTACAGAGATGAATAAAGTATAGTTCCCATCCTCAGGCTGGTGGAAGAGAAAACCTCATTAGCACCATGACAAGATAAATTATGAGCAAAGGTAGAAGCAGCAGCTAACTACCTGGGCAGCCAAGGAAATCTTCACAGGGAAAAACACAGTTCCGAGTTGGCATCTGAGGGTTTTAAAGATTTTATTGTCCATTAAAATGGCCTCCAACATAATATTAGTGAATTTTTGGATTAAAATCAAAGCCCTGTAGATAGGATGGAGAAGAGAAGTTGCTATTTACTGATATGACTACATTTAAAGGGGGTTGATGTGTTTAATGTGAAAGGAATGTGGTGTTGAGTACCTCCCTGAGTGTCAATGTGCCAGGCTGGGTCCAAAGCAGTGTCTAGGAATAGAGGTGGGGAGAAAGAATTGTTTTGCACAGTAGAGGGAGAAGGGATTGGAGCCGGAGGAAGTAAGGGGAAAGAGCAGTTAAAGGGGTGAGGGGAAGTGAGAAGTCAGAGAATGGAGAGTGGGCTAAAGTAGCCTCAAGTGGCCAGCGGAAAGGGTCCTTACTACTTGAGTGGTCTGAAATGTAAGGCATGGTTGTTTGTTTCATGAATGTAAGGCATCATTGTTTAATATTCTATTTGAAGTTGCCTGCATTGTTGAGATGTAACCTGGGTCCATGATTGTTTGTTTAATGAATGTAAGGCATCGTTGTTTAATATTCTATTTGAAGTTGCCTGCATTGTTGAGATGTAACCTGGGTCTTCCCAGAGCTTCATTAAACCTAACACACACACACAAGTGCTTTGTGTGGGTGATAATTTTGTTGAAAACTAAGAGCTGCATTCTGTGGCTGGTTCTTTGTGCTGCAGCAGACAGAGCATGAGCCAGTGGTTAAGTTTCAAAATGGAGCTGATTCACAAGTGAAGAATCCTTGGACAAAGGTGGATACAAGAATGTGAGCTTCCCTGGAATTTGCTAAAACCTTGGCAGGAGATTTAAACTTTAACCTGGAATGAAGGTTCACAGCAATTTTATCTAGTATTGGTTGGGGGGGGACGTGGTTTCCATAGCCAATATCCAGATTTTAACTAGAAATAAAGAATTTGTCACACGGTTCCACCTATTCTATGCTGGTGTCCTGTGTAAATAATAATTACGTATGTGAAAGATATAGGATAATATTAAAACCGTGACACAAATGGCAGATTTTCTCACACTGAGATACCAAGTTGTTTTAGAACACACAATGTTTTTGGTAGCATTTTTTGTTTTATTCTGCTCATGCATATTTTGGAATGAGGTGAGTAAATAAATGAATGAACAAACAAATAAGAACATTTACAAATTATCTTCTTTTTGAAACATTTACTTTGGCAGTGTTGGTTAATTGTATGGTTTGTAATGTGAATTTATCTGATCCTTGGCCAAACACACTAATTTTGTCACACATGATTTATTGTAGCTTTTAGATTCGTAAATATCTTTCACATTTGAAATTGCTGTGTTTGGCAATGAGCTGCTTAAGCATAAATTAGGAATTTGTTTCTATCAACTTGATCAAGTGCTGGAGGAAGTCCTATATTTTATCTTCTGAAAATAACAAAATGTTTTCTCTAGAGGTTTAATATGAATATTTCAACAGGATATTTATTGAAGGCCTACTATGTGCAAAGAACCGTTCTAGAGACTGAAGGAGGAGCAGAAGTGCTGATTCTGTTTCTGAGATGGTAACTCGGAAACATGCCCAATAAATGATAATTAACAACACAAGGCAGTAAATGTTAAGAGCCAAATGAATCATAGAATCACTAAGTACTTATAGATCTCAGGGGAGACATTGAACTAGGGTGATTGGAGATAGCTCCTAGAAGATTTGAGTTATGATCTGCATTTAAAACATACTTTTAATATTTTAGCAGCTTTATCGAGTTAGAATTAGCATAAATGAACTATACATATTTAAAGTGAAACATTTGACTTATTTTGGCATACGTACCCATCCTTGAAACCATCATCAAAATCAAGACAATGAACACATTCATGACCCCCCCGAAGTTTCTTCATGCCCTTTTGTAATTCCTCCCTCCACACACACCTTTCTGCCTCCAGGCAGTCACTGGGACTGCTTGCTAGAATTTTTTGTCTGGCTTCTTTCACATAGTACAATTATCTTGAAATTCCGCCAAGTTCTTCTAAGTATCAATAGCTTATTCTTTTTTATTGTTGAGTAGTAACGCTTTATATGGATATACCACAATTTGTTTATATCCATATACCTCTTGTTGGACATTTGGGTTGTTTTCAATTTTGGCTGTTATTAATACAGATGCCATGAACATTAAGGTTCAAGTCTTTGATAAACATATGCTTTTATTTCTTTTGGGCAACCATCTAGCAGTGCAATTGTCAGGTCTTATGATCAGTGTCCATTTAAGAAACTGTCCAATTGTTTTCCGTTTCTAAAATGATTGTACCATTTTACATCCCCACCAGCAGTGTATGAGAATTCCACTGGCTCTGTATCCACAGCAACACTTGGTTTGGCCCGTCTTTCTGATTTTAGGAATTCCAGTAAGTGTCAGCAATATCTCGTGGTTTTAATGTGCATTTCCAAAAAGACTGATGATGTTGACCATCCTTCATTGTGTTTAATTACAATCCAAATAACTTCTTTCAAGAAATGTCTATTCAAATATTTTGTCTACTTTTTATTGGGTTGTTTGCTTTCTTATTATTGAATTTTGAGAGTTCTTTATATATTCTTGATCCAAGTGCTTTATTAGGTATGTAATTTGCATATACTTTCTCCCTATTTTATCTTTTCATTCTATTAAAGTGCCTTTGGAAGAACAAAATTTTGTTGAAGTCCAGTTTATAAAGTTTTCTATCTTGTAGGTCATGCTTTTGGTGTTGTGTCTAAAATAGCTGCTAACCCAGGTTCACGAGGTCTTTCTCCTATGTTTTCACTTATAAGTTTTGTAGTTTTTGGTTTTGCATAAAGAGCTATGATCCATTTTGAGTTACAAACTAAATTTTAAAGAGAAAAGAGGAGGGTAACAAAATATGTGAAAGCAAAACTGTTAAGACTGCTGGGTCCAAGGTGTGGCTGGGCCCAGAGAGGTGACTGGTGTGGGTGAAACTCAGAGACTGGGTGCTCCCTGTACACCAGTCACACAGCATCCTCTTGGTTTCTTGAATATGTCAAGCTCCTTTTTGCCCCTAATGCCTTGTGCATACGAATCTCTGGACCTGGAATGATCTGCCTCTCCACTTAGCCAATGTGTCCTTTGTCTGGCAACTCAAGTGTCTCTTACTCAGGACTTGTCTGACTGTCTAGAGCGGGGCTGCCATGCTGTGCAAGTCCATGTGTGAATGCTGCCTCTGGAGTGGGACAAAGTTATGATGTTCCTCTTAATTAGCTCAAGAACCTTGCTATACATTTTCTTAACACAACTTTTTCTATATAGTGCTTATTAAAATTTGTATTATTGTGTCAGTATTTGATATAAACCTCTTCCCCAGGAGACCACAGGTTCTTGAGGACTGGTGCATGTCTTGTTTGTTTATTAATGAGTCTCCACTGACTAGCACAGAGCCTGGCATATACTAGGTGCACCATAAACATTTACTGAAGGAGGGAAGAAGGAAGGAAGGATCGCTTCCTTCCAGCAATAGAATCAGCTTGTGGAGAGTCTAGAATATCAGGATAAATGATTTCAGCTTTATCCTAGGCAACTGGGTTCTATTTAAACATCTGAACAGGGAAAATGGCACGAATGTGGCATGAATAGTGTGTGTTAGATGGATTTACAGTATGAGAGTTGGAATAAACTTTCAAAAAAATGAAGTATCCAAAAATATATTTGGAAGAGAAGAGGTAGAAATGAAAAAATGGATGAGACAGCTATGATATAGGAAAGAATCTATAGGATATGTTGGCTAATGGGAACTGGGGAGGAAAAGGGACAGAGTGAAAGTTCGCTCAGGTCAGGGAGCTCAGATGATTTGGAGAATGATATTGCCACATTGGGTGAAATGAAGATATTGTGAAGAACAGAAAATTTTATAGGAAAGATATGAAAAAATACTGTTAGTGAATAAGTTTAAAAATATTTGCTTATATATTAGTGTCTCCTCATCCGTGGTTTTGCCTTCCATGATTTCAGCTACCAGCAGTCAACAGTAGTCCAAATGTATTAAATGGAAAATTCCAGAAATAAACAATTCATAAGTTTTCAACGGTAGTCAACAGTAGTCCAAACGTATTAAATGGAAAATTCCAGAAATAAACAACTCATAAGCTTTCAATTGAGTACCAGTTCAAGTAGTATGATGAAATCTCACACTGTCCCACTCTGTTCTACCCAAGATGGGAATCATCCCTTTGTCCGGTGTATCCATGTTGTGTGCATTACACACCTGTGAGTCATTCAGTGCCTGTCTTGGTTATTGGATTGACTGTGATGGTATTGGAGTGATTGTGTTCAATTCACCCTTATCTTACTTCATAATGGCTTCAAAGTGCAGGAATACTGATACTGGCAATTCAGATATGTCAAAGAGAAGCCATAAAGTGCTTCCTTTAAGTGAAAAGTTAAAGTTATTGACTTAATGAAAGAAAAAAATTGCATGCTGAGGTTGCTAAGATCTATAGTAAGAATAAAATTGTGAAGAGGGAAAAAAATTCGTGCTAGTTTTGCTGTTACACCTGAAACCTCAAAAGTTATGGCCATGGTTTGTGGTAACCTTTATTATAGCATATTGTTATAATTGTTCTATTTTACTGTTAGCTATTATCACTAATCTCTTATTGTTCCTAGTTTATAAATTAAACTTTATTAAAGGTATGTATAAGAAAAAAATAGTATGTGTAGGTCTTGGAACTGTCTGTGGTTTCAGGCATCCACTGGGGGTCTTGGAATGTATCCCCTGCAGATAAGGGGGACTACTGTATTGTAACCTTTGCTTGTCCTAAGTAAATATTATGTCTATGTATTTTTATGCTATCTTAGAAAACATATTTTGGGAAAAAATTGTACATCTTTTGCTTATAGCAAAATAACCATGCAAAATTATCTAGAATACTGATTTATGATTTCTATAAAAATCCTATTTAGCCAGCCCCAGTGGTAAGCGTCTGTAGTTCCAGTTACTTGGGAGGCTGAGACAGAAGGATCACTTGAGCTCAGGAGTTTGAGGCCAGCCTGAACAACACAGTGAGACCCTGTCTCTAAAATAAAACAAAACAAAAAACTTATTTGTGATTATCCTGTTTGTTTGCTAAACTAGTAAGCAGTGGGGTATCGATCTTATCCCAGGCCTTTTGGCCTCTTAAGTCTGAATTTCTTTCTTAGTACCTGAAAGCTGTCTCAGCATTACATAATCTGGAAGCTGCTAAGAACTGTTAAAAGAAAAATCTTGGCCGGGCGTGGTGGCTCATGCCTGTAAGCCCAGCACTTTGGGAGGCTGAGGCAGGCAGATCACTTGAAGCCAGGAGTTTAAGACCAGCCTGGGTAACATGGTGAAACCGTTTCTACCAAAAATACAAAAATTAGTTGGGCATGGTAGTGCATGCCTGTAATCCCAGCTCCTTGGGAGGCTGAGGCAGAAGAATCGCCTGAGCCTGGGAGGTGGAGGTTGCAATGAGCTGAGATCACGCCACTGCACTCCAGCCTGGGTGAAAGAGTGAGACTCTGTCTCTAAATAAATAAATAATCTTTAGACAGATTAAACTTGACAGAGTTCATTTGTGCAAAGAAAGATTTGTGAATTGGGTAGCACTCTCAGGACAAGAAGATGTTCATAGACCTCCATCCAGAAGCATAAGCAGTGAGTTTTTATAGGCCAAACACATAAGCAAAATAAAAAAATTACCTGGTTGTCGACAGCTAGACGTTTGCCTTATTTGGGCATGGTGTGATGAGGCATTTGCCTTATTTGGTCTGATCAGTTGGATGCCTGTGACTGGCTGAAATCCAGCAATTTTATTTATAAAATATACTAAAAGTTATTAAAAGTTGGGTTTTGATCTGTTTATGTACTAAGTTAGATTGTGGTTTGTTACATAAGAATTCAAAGTATGGAGACAGCCTCAGGCAAATGGCCTCCTTATTTTGCCTTAACAATCCCTCCCTTTCAGCCAGCCTCTCAATTTTGAGAGATTCACTAAAACCTTGGGCATTGATGTTATTCTCTGTCACCATCATAACAGACTTTGGTCTCTGTATAGAATTCACAGTCATGATGTTAAGTCAGCTGAATAACTCTTCATGTTCTCTTTGTGTTATTGTTGCTATAACTGGAGTGAGACCATTTGACCTACAGTAGATGACTGCATACAAGCATTTAAGGCTCTTTAAAGGATACAGCATACCAGGGAGGGAGACTACTATGATGACTATCAGGAGGATCACACCAAGAGACTGAAGTATGCTTCTTAACCAAGGCCCTCGTGAACCAAACCAATTATAATTAAATCAAAGAATGATACAGAACAGAAATGTACTTGTTTTAACCATTTATCCAGTTTGTTGATTTCTTTTTTTTAAAAAAAACAGAACAAGGTTGTTTTCAATATATAACTTCTATACAACCCCAAATAAAACCACAGTATTATTTACCACAGTAAAATAAATGGGAAAAAAACATAATATTTTATTTGCAAAGCTTGACAAAATGTTAATATCTTTAATGATAAATGAGCTTTTAGAAATCAGTAACAAAGAGACTAACATTACAAGGGAAGTGAAAGTAACAGAGGAAAATGAAATAACACAAATGACTTACAAGGCTATGTGAAGATGATATAGCTCAACATTAATAGATGAAAAAGCAATTTCACTGTAAATTACATTATCAGTGTTTATAAATATTGATATCTAATGTTTGTATAGTTTTATGAAGTGGGAAATCCTCAAATACTGTGAAAATTTACTCCAGTTATAGGAAATTTACTCGAAGTATAGTTTTTGCATATACTTTGCCCCAGCATTCAGTCATGGGGAATGCATTCACAATTAGTTGGATGCAATTCTTAAGATTATGATACTTTATTATACTATTCAAAAATATACTTCATTATATAAATATGAGCGGAGTTCATACATAGCAATTTAGACAAATTTAATATGTCATCCCCAACCAAGCGTACTTATGTACCAATTAGGTTTATAAATAAATGGATGGAGAGGTGGGGGTGACCGTAGGCGGTAAGTTAGAAAGACAAATGGCATGGTAGTAAAAGACTAGATTTCAAACTATTCTATGTCTTTGGAATAGAAAAAGATATTCTTTTAATCGATCAGTATTTTTACATATTACCTGTGATAAGTGAATATTATAAATGTATACACTTATACTTAATTGGACAACCCTTTTAATTCCACTATCCTGGCTTCTTTGTTCAAGAATGTCTGTCATTCCAGCTCCTGAGATTGAGTCCCATGACAACCATGTAAACAATCACCATGCCTACTTGAGATCTACTTCAATGACACTCTTTAGGTTACTTTTCAAAAATGAGCTTTCTCAGTTAAGTTTTTCTGATCTGCAAGCAATGTCCACTGCAATGCATTTGAGGAGTCTCCATACGTCATGAAGACCATGCTTTGGTTTTGGTGAAGATGATGGTAGAAACAGTGGCACAGGTTTCCTCCTTCAGTCATATTGTCAAGACAGTGAAGAATGCTTGAATGAGAATACTGCAACAGGTCATTCAGTGATAACTGAGGTTTTACAATACCAGATGTGTTTATCCAGGTTCAGGAGGAAGTGTTAGCTATTGTACACACCACCCCTTGTTCATCCAACAGACAGTCCAAGGCAATTTGCAATTTACAATCTACAAAAAATTTAGCAAGTGAGTTTAGAGAAGTTTGTTGGGCACCTATAGCCTTTGGAGTAAACTTACCTATAGTAGCTAATGTTTGAGACAGATTTTTAACCATTGCCTTATTTACATTTGTGCCAAGCCAATAAAGTAACACTCTACCAAAAGATATCCATTTAGAGGAATTTACGCCATTTAATCTACTCTATGATAAGTCATGGACTACAGAGTTTTTAGTAATGGAATCTTTAAAGACTCAAAAAACCAGGCAGCCATCCAAACCCTTTGTGATTCCATGTTTAACATTAAATTTATACCCTTTTTGACACAAATTTTATTTTTCCAAGTCAGGTACATACAATACTGCTTATTAAGTAGGTTATTATAGGTGATTTGACGTGGATCAATCTTATGGAGTTCATTCAAATAGCACATTCTAATATTTTCAATACTAGTTAACTTAGCATGAAAATCTGCTGAGGAATTTGCTTGGTATTCAATTATTTCTTGTTCTGCTTGATGTTGGGTTAGCAATTCTATGAACCAATCAGTTCCTTCATTAGAGTTCTGGGAATTGTTATCCAGTTCAATGGTATGATCTTAAAGTTATCAAAACCCTGTACTTGTCAGAGTCCTTTCCATAAATCATCTCAAAGACAAACACTAGGTTTGTAGTTGCTTGTAATAGCTTTCAGGAAAGTACCAGAGTAAACCAATTAACTGTTTGTGGATGACAAAATTTAAAATGGCCCTGGTGAAAATCTGATGAGGATTCATTATACCACAGTTGACAAGGAAATTTTATTTCTGTGACATACACTATTTTAAGATAATAACTAAAATTATGACTGATAGCATCATACCAAATCTATCAGATTTCTGGGTATTCTGTATAATTTATGAAACACATATTAATAATATATGGTTTAAAGAAGGTTCAGCATCACTTATTAGATAGTACTTCCCATACTATTTAACATATCAAATAAGCCTAGTTACTTTAATATCTCTCTTCGTAAGAAGAGAGAACAAATTCTTTTGAAATATTCTAGTGACCTGTCTGGAAGCTCCCAGAGCTAGTTTGAGGTAGAAAGGTCTTAATTTAGGATTTGGTATTAGAAAGTTGTCAGGAATATCAAATGGTTTGAAATATTTGATTAAAGTAGGATCGCAAGTCATTGTGAAACAATATTTATTCATTTAACTAGAGTGTGAATTAAAGTCTTCAAAGGTAAATACAGAACACCATATAGTTATAGAAAAAACTTAGCTCTTTTAATATAGAGGATTCAGTTTTCTTAGTAATCAAACACCTAATAAAGACAACATGAAGCACAGGAAATTATCTTGATAAAACACATAATCTTTGTTTCCTAGGCTAATTACTTAACAAGTAAAGAAAAACTTTTCATAATTTTTTATTAAGAACAGACCAATACTCCAAGCAAAGCTTATTGTTTTAACAGAAAGGACCAAATTCTACATTTGCATCAGTGTTCTTTTGGTATTAATGCTCAATTAAAAAAAAACTTATAATTCCCTTCAAATTTTAGCCTCCTGAGCAGCTGGGACTACAGGTGTGTGTACCACCACACCTGGCTTATTTTAGTATTTTTAGTAGAGATGGGATTTCATTATGTTAGCCAGGTTGGTCTCAAACTTCTGACCTCAGCCAATCTGCCCACCTTGGCCTCACGAAGTGCTGGGATTACAGGTTTGAGCCACCACACCTGGCCAAGTTATACATCCTTTACCAAGATTCCTCTTTCACAAACCTACAACTTTCTTATATCCATTTAGTTTTTGTCCTACACTTTTCCTCTTTCGCCTTGTGGAACAACCAGTCACCCTACTTTGGGATAAAAATTAGTTTCCTTTTCCCTTTACAAAACAGAACACATACATCATAGCTTTCCTTGCAAAAACCACATCTTATCTTCCTTGTATGCTGGCATATGATGTTGTTTCCCTTATTATTTCCAGTAATTTTAATTACATATATTAATTAAAATTTTTAACTGCTAATTTCCAATGAAAATAAGGAAGCAAGCAATTGTGAACTGCCTACAACATACCAGCATTTTGTAATTTAACATCATTTTATAATTCTAGAAGCATCTGCTTCCTCATGGTACAATTTTTGAATGTGGCACAGGACATGTTTATTAACAGACCTAGCTATCGTTAGTTTCTCTGCAATAAGAAGCTACAGGGAGGCAAAATATTATCTGTCTTATAGCTTTTGGCTAGGCCTGAGAATTAAATCATTATTTGTATAGATTTCCCTCAGCTGCCATTTAATCAATGATAAGAATGTTAAAACCTCTCTGTATAGAGAGGACATTTTTTATATGGGAATTTTATCTCATTTTTACCTGTTTAACTCACTTTAAAAAACAATAATGCTTGAATATTATGAAAATGAGATAATAAACAGCCATTTTTTTTTTTTTTTTTTTTTTGGAGACGGAGTTTTGCTCTGTCACCCAGGCTGGAATGCAGTGGTGCGATCTTGGCTCACTGCAACCTTTGTCTCCGAGGTTCAAGTGATTCTCCTGCCTCAGCCTCCTGAGTAGCTGGGACTACAGGTGTGTATCACCACACCTGGCTTATTTTTGTATTTTTAGTAGAGATGGGGTTTCATTTCGTTAGCCAGGATGGTCTCAAACTTCTGACCTCAGCCAATCTGACCGCTTTGGCCTCCCAAAGTGCTGGGATTACAGGTTTGAGCCACCAAACCTGGCCAAGTTATACATCTTTTAATATAGCAATAACTTGAGCTTATTTTACTAGTAAACTTAGGTAGAAAAAGTTGTACATCTGTATTACATTTAATGCTGATGACTCTGAAGATATGCCTATTTTTATCAAACTGACAAGCTTTAACAAACTTTTATTTACTGAAAATTCTCCCAGATCACATGAAATTGAAAAACATTTTTGTTTAGTTTCAACCTTTCTGAACATTTAAGGAATAGTTAATCAATATAAGAACTTATTTTTCTGTTAACCAATTAAATATAGCTCTTTTACAAATTAATTTTGTCAATACTCTCCAGAGGTAGAAAAATGTCACACATGCCTTCACATAGACAGACATAAATAAGCATGCAGATCAAGGCAGATCTTAAAGCTTTTATTTTAAAATTGTAGCCATATGCCAGGTACTAAAATACAAAGTTTACTAATTTATTAAAAAATATTTGTATCCAAATTGTTTTTCTCTGGCCAGTGGAACAAGATTATTCACCCTGATGGCTGAAGTTTTTTACTAATATTTGTGCAAAAGATTTTTAATATTTCTCATTTGCCTTTTACAAGGAGTCTTTCAGAAAGGCACTGGTTCTGGGTCTACAAATTTAGTACATAAAATTAACTGGTGTCTCAGAAAGTGGAGTACCACACTTCTGGATTTCCAGATTCCTTACATTTGGAGGAATCCATTTTCAAAAGGTACCTGCCTGAGTTCTCTAACTGGACCCAGTACAATTATTTATTGGATCTCCTCCTATTCCAAACTCTGATAAAATAATTACTCAAAAAAGTTGAAGAGCACAAAATGCAAATTCACAGAGCTTGAATTTGGAGGAGACTCACAACTTCCAGTTATGATGAGAGAGTAATGGGAACAGTGGGCCTGGGGGGTTCCTTTGCTTCATCACTCAATGCTCCTGGGGGGTCACTGGTCTCTTCTGTATTCTGCTTCTGACATCAAAGTGTTAAAAGAAAAACTTTAGACAAATTAAATTTAATAGTTTATTTGAGCAAAGAATGGTTCATGAATTGGGCAGCACTCAGAACCAGAAGAGGTTCAGAGAGTTCTACACAGAAGCATGAGCAGTAGGCTTTTATAGGCTGAACATGGTAGCAAAGTAGAGAAATCACCTGACTGGCGATAGTTAGACATTTGCCTTATTTGGGCATGATCTAATCAGCTGGCTGCCTGTGATTGACTGAAGCTCAGTTGTCTGTGATTGGATGAAATCCAGCTATGTGTTCCAAAAAATAAACTAAGTTAGGTTTTGGTTTGTTTATGTGCAAGTTAGGTTGTGGTGTTATACAGGAATTCAAAGTACACAGTCAGACTAATGGCCTCCTACTTATTTTGCTTTAATGGAACACATTTTGTATGTGACGTGGGAGTATCTCTTTATTATTCTCTGCTTTCCCTGATGGGCTGCTTCACAGCAATTGTAAACCTTCACTTCTCTACTAGATTTGGAGGAAGGGCTGCCTGTTGGGAGAGCTTTATGACTTTGAACAAAATTCATCTGTAAAATGAGAATGATTATAATATAGCATTAGAATGGGATAGTACACGTGAAACTGCCTGGCACATAGTGTCTAATTAATGCTATTTTCTTTTGTACTGAAATAACAGCAGCCTATAGTGGGAATGAAGACATTTGAGGTTATCAAATGTATGTGAGAGTATATGTCAATAAGATCTCCCACCAACTAACTGGTATAGGGAGTAATTTGGTGTAAGATTTTTGGAAAACTGTTTGTCATTGTCTTATACAATTGAACCATCAATAACTCTGTGATGCAGAAATTCCACTTCTAAGTATGTATCCAAGTGTAATTCATATTCATACCCATTATGAACTATGTATAATAATGTTCCATACATGTCGTATTTGGAAGAAGAACAACAACGAAGACATTGATAATAGACACTCTAGTTTTATTCCTGGCTTTAAGTGTGTTTCTTAAGCATGTGGTTAGATTTGGATTCAGACAGATTTATTTAATCATATTAAAGGAACATTCATCTGTTTCTATTTTATTAAGAATCTTGACTAAGAATATATATTGAATTTATTAAACACAATTTCAGTATCACTCATGGAAATTATAATTATATGATTATATTATTTTATTCTTAGAATATGATATGGTGAAGCATTAATAAATTTTATTATTGATAAATTTTTTGCTACTAAGATCAAGTCTACTAAATCAGATGTGTTATCCTATTATAGCTGGATATTATTTGTTAATATTTTGTTAAAGGTTTTCTATTCATATTTATACAAAAGATTGATCTATACTTTTAATCTTTGCTGAATTTTGGTGTCAATAGTTACTTCATTAAAAATATTTAGAAGTTTTTCTTCTTTTTTCATGCTCTAAAACAAATCAAACAATGTTTGAAAACACGCTTATTCTTTAAAGATATATCAATTTCACTGTAAAACTATCTGAACCCATTGCTTTTTTAAATGGGAAGTTGGTGAGAGAGCTTTTTTGCAGTTTCCCCTATTTTTTCTGTAGATACTAGTTTGTTCAGATTTACTGTTTTGTCTGGAGCTGGTTTGGGCTAATTGCATTTTTCTAGGAAATTATATATGTTATCTGGCTTTTCAAATTTATTTGCACAGAGTTAAGCAAGGAAATCTATATGGTTATTGTAATTTTCTGTAGTTATAGTTATTTCCTTCTTTTAAAAAAGTTTTGCATATTTGTGGTTTATTTCAGTTTTTCCCTGTCGTTTGTTGCTATATAACAAGCCACTCAAAATCTCAGTGGCTTAAAACATCAAGCATTTATTTATTGCTTGTGGATCTACAGGCTGGTGGCAACTCATCTAGGTTAGGCTGGGCTCTAGCTTCCAGGTTCCATGTTCCCTGTTCCATGTGTTTCTCATTGTCTTCAGTTTAGTGGCTACCTGGAGTCCCGTTGCACAAGATGAATGGCAGTAGCACAAGAGGACAAATGGACACGTGATACCTCTTGAGTCATCCATCCTGGCACTTGCATGCTATCATTTATGTCCACATTTCATTGACCAAGACAAGTTAGATGGTTAAAACCGACATTAACAATGTGAGAAAATACAGTCTGCCCACTATAGTTGGTGTAACTGTAAAGTTGCATGGCAATGGAAGCGGCTGTATAATTCTAATACTGAGTGGGCATAAAGAATGAAAGACAACAATTTATTCTGCCACAGTTCACTCTTTTATTTATTTCTGTTTACATACCTCCCACATACAAAATACACTTAGTCTTATAAAAGTCTTGCCAAAGTCTCATCCAACTATTATATCTGGGATTTCATTTATATTAATTTTGAATTTGGTTCCCTTGACAGAAAGAACTATGAATTTAAAGAAATTATTTCCCCTTACTTATCCAACATGCAGTGATAGAGCAGGGACAGGCTAACCTCCACAAGTATACCCATTCAAAAGAGGATGCTGAGGAAGTATGTGGTCATCAGTGGTCTGTAGCAATCAATACTCAAATATTGCCTGGTTACCTTATCTTGGGAGTAGAGTATTTTTCCTTATTAGCTTACATTTTGTTCCCTGGGAGTATGTCCTCATTTTATTGTTCCCCATGGCTCTTGATTCTGCTGGATGGGAAGTTCTTCCTTTATCCTCATATTCCTTAGCCACTTCTGAAGTAATCATTAAAGAATATGCTATTTTAGCTTACTTCCTGCCAGTAGAAATCGGAGGAGGCCAAAAGTCTTTGACATCTTAAATAATTATAGTCTTAATCCTGACTGGCAGCACTTTTAATGATTTATTTCATAAGTTCTATAAGAAGAAATAGTACAAAACATCTACTTATCACAATGCAATAATTCTGATATGTAATAAAATAAAGGCTGAAAATAAAAAGCCTTCATCAGTCAGAAAATTTAAATGGTCTCTTAAAGAACTTTTGGCTGAAATCTTTGAAATCAAAACCAAAATTTTAGAATATCTAAACAAATGATAAAAATACTGTATGTAAGAACCTATGAATTTCATCTAATGGAGACTCAGCAGGTCCTTTCATCTGCATAAAAGGGCTCCTAAAATGTCTATTGATATGATCTTCTGACTTTCTCATAGCACCTGTAATTAATTCTAGATAGGGAAGCATATTTCAAAAAGAAGTATGGGTATGTCTGTCAAGATAACAGGGATCAAATATTTAGAAAACCCATGAAGTTTTTGAGAGACTTGGATATTGGTTTATGCTCTATGAATATTTGTTCTATGAATAAATGTAATTTATAATATATATAATATATATGCTCTCTGAATATGTTTTTTGGTGCATAAATAATAAAGACTATTGGATCTTCTTTTCAGATTGCTGTCTTATTCTGTTAGGACTTTCGCCACAAATTTAATCTTGCTTTCAGTCTTGTACAAAATGGAAGTCGTCTTCTTCTACTTTTGTATTTGCTTGGTTATTTGTTTATCCTTTAATTTTCAGAATCACTTCGTGTAGGTGTGTTTGCATAGGACATAGAGTTGAGGTTTGCTTTGGATTTCTTTTTTTTTTTTTTTTTTTTTTTTTTTTTTTTTTTTTTTGTTTGAGACAGGGCTTGCCCTGTTATCCAGGCTGGAGTGCAGTGGCATGATCATAGCTTACTGCAGCCTCGACCTCCCGGGCACAAACAACCTTTTCATCTCAGCCTCCCAAGGAGCTGGGACCACAGATGCATGCCACCACATGCCTGGCTGATTTTTACATTTCTTGTAGCAAAAGGGTCTCACTATGTTGCCCCAGGTTGGTCTGGAACTCTTAGGCTCAAGTGATCCTCCTGCCTTGGCCTCCCAAAGTACTGGGATTACATGTGTGAGCCACCAGGCCCGGACTTCAACAGTTTCTTTTTAAAGGTGAGTTTTCCTATTCATATTTATTAATATGGCAGATCTGTTTAGTCTCAGTTCTATTATTTTAGCTGCGTCCCGCAAACTTTGATGTGTGTGCCTTCATTTTTGTCCAATTAAATATACTTTCTCTCTTGTAATTTCGTCTTTGACTCATGAGTTATTTACATGTATGTTGTTTAACTTCCAAATACTTGAGGATATTCTGGCTATTTATTTGTTCTCACAAGCCCGTCAAACGCAGTCTTTATATCTGTTACTCTTTTTTTGAATCTATGAACTTGCACTGCCTCTCACATTCTTGTTCTTTCCTCTTTCAATTTCTGTAAAATATATAATGTCTACATTGCCAGGGCTTATGGCATTTAGTTTTTGTTTTACCTCTGTTTTTTTATTTTTCGTTTTTTAGTTATAATTCTACCATTAGTTCTTCTTACATCTTTGGCTGTTTAACCAGTCATGTCATGATTAAAGTTTTTTCTAAAATATATTCTCCAAGAAGCCTTATTATAAAAACAGTATTCCCCAAGTTCATTGCATATAATAGCTCTGTGACTGTTGCCTTTATGTTTGACAGTCTGTCTACAAAATTCATGGGTCATATTCTTTTTTCTTTAAGGATTTTGAAATTCTTCCAGTGTTTCTGAGAATTGAATATTGCTGTGAAGAAGTCCAAGGATAGCTGGAATATTTTTCTCATATAAATGATTTGATCACTTACTTTGTTTTCTAAAGTATTATTTCATTATTTTTGAAATACAGTAAGTTCAGAGTATGTTTTGCCGTTGAACACACTGGGTCAGTTTCTGCTGGGATGTGATGTCCATTTAGTATGTCAATTCAACATATCTTTTATTTTTGGAAATAATTTGCTTTACCTGAAATTTTACCTGAAAATTTTTTCATTGCCTTCATCTTGATCTCTTTTAAACAAGATCAGGCACATTCAGGGTGGCATGGCTGTAGACTTGATCTCTTTTAGGTACCCATAATTTTCTTCTTAATATTTTAAATATGTTTGGGTGCTAATTTCCATTTCTTGTTGTCTTCCCCAGTTTTATCTTCAATATCCTATATAATATCTATCCTATTTTGTGCTTCTTTCATTTTAACTTTTATTTCTGTGATGGTTTTTCTTTCAATTCTTTTCTGAAATTTGCTAGCTCATGCTTTATTTTCTTCTTTTTACTAATTCTTCACTATGTTTTCACTGCAGTTGCTTCAGAAGGGCAATGGATTCAAGAATTTTAAATTGAACTATAGTGTTTGGTCACTCTTTTCATCCGCTACTTGTCAGTGAATGTTCATCTTCTACTATTTATTTTCTTTTCCCTTTACTCTCTCCCTACTCCCATCATCTCTATTTGGAATAGTTCTTGTGATGCTTCCTTTTGATTACTCAGTTGATTGAGGTGAATTTTTCTTGGACCAGCCATTTTCAGAAGTTTCATGTTGGGGAGGAACTAGGGCTATGTTCTGGGCTAGCTGGAATTTCCCCCATGACCCAGGATTCTTGTGTCAGGTTAATTAGCTTTTACTTCATCCCAGCCCTTAGAGATGGCTCCCATAAAGTTTTCACCGAGTTCTATCTCTGTTATTCTCTCATTGCTAAAGAGACAAGCTGTTTCCTGTAAATATGCTGTCTATGTGATTTCTCATGCAGTCCAACATTCTCTGCTTCCTAGTTCTGGGGAAGCTCTTGATGCTAGTTTGTGCACTCATCCTACTGCTGCAAATGAACGATTTTTATTTTGCCCTTGTCTCTCACTGCCAAGAAATATACTTTGCTGGCTCGTCCACGATCCAGGGTCACAGTCTTTTTTTCCCCCTTTACTTTCTGCCACACATATCTCCACTTGATCTCTGCTTTTGGCAGCCCTTCCATTTATTTGATGGCATGGGATTTTCTCTTGCCTAGTTTTGCCACAGATAAGTTTGCATTTCTTATTTCTCATTCTCTTTGTGGCTTTCAGAACACTCCCGAGAAAATAAGGAAGATATTCTGATTTTAAACCACATCTTTAAACTAGAAGTTCAATTTATGAATTGTAAAAACAGGTGGGCTTTTTATGACATTGTATTGCAATGCGTTGATGCTAGTTTTTTTTTTTTTTTTAATACATTAAGTTCTAGGGTACATGTGCACAACGTGCAGGTTTGTTACATACGTATACATGTGCCATGTTGGTGTGCTGCACCCATTAACTCGTCATTTACGTTAGGTATATCTCCTAATGCTATCCCTCCCCCCTACCCCCTCCCCACAATAGGAGCCGGTGTGTGATGTTCTCCCGTCCTGTGTCCCAAGTGATCTCATTGTTCCATTCCCACCTAATGAGTGAGAACATCGGGTATTTGGGTTTTTCTGTTCTTGCCGACAGTTTGCTTTGAATGATGATGGGTTTCCAGCTCATCCATGTCCCTATAAAGACAATGAACCATTCTTTTTTTATGGCTGTTATAGTATTCCATGTGGGGTTATATGTGCCACAATTTTTCTTAAATCCATGTCTGTCACGGAAATGACATTTGGTTGATTCCAAGTCTGCTATGTTGAATAGTGCCCACAATAACCATCGTGTGGAATGTGTCTTTATAGCAGCAATAATTTAATAATCCTTTGGGTATATCCCCAGTAATGGGATGGCTGGGTTCCAAAAATGGTATTCCTAGTTCTAGAATCCTTGAGGAACGCCACAACTGTTTCCACAATTGAACTAGTTTTACAGTCCACCAACAGTGGTAAAAGTGTGTTCCATATTTCCTCTCTATTTCTCCACATCCTCTCCAGCACCCCTGGTTGTTTCCTAATTTTTTAATGATGCCATTCTAAACCTGGTGGAGATTAGTAATCTCATTGTGGTTTTGATTTGCATTTTCCCTGATGTTTTGATAACAAAGACATTTTAAGAGCACCATAATGACTAATATTTTGATTTTACTTAGAAAAAAGAGGGCATCAGAACAATCTTTTTTGAATGAGTTTTCCAAAAAGCTACAGATAATATCAAAGTTGTATATGGCATATCCCCAAAGAAGTTTTTCTGATGTCCTTAATCATGATTCAAATATTCATTCATCCTGTGATTTTTTAAATGTGTTATATAAAAGGAAGATAATATAAATAACATATGGAAGAACTTCCATAATATTGAAGTGAATTGTAGCCAATTTAATGAGCATGGGTCCTTGTTTGCCTTGTTTTATCGACCTATGTAGATTTCAAAAGTTTTGTCAATTGAAAAATCCCAAGTTCTATAAATTTGGAAAGGAGACTTTATTTATTATAAAAAGGGTTACAGCCTCTAGGGTGGCCGTCATCCTGACAGACTTGGAAGTGTAGCCTCTGGCAGAGACCTGAAGGAGGCACTTTGAAGGAAGGGAGTGTGGGGCTTAGCATTTAGGCTAAACGGGTTGGCCCGGTACACATATTCAACAGGTTATAGGAGCAGCTACGGATATTCATGAAGCGGGGCCTGACACATGAACTAACATGCATGTTTCATGCATCCCATGTTCACTTTGGTGTGGAGGCGTAACATTTACATTACAGTTAGGCCTTGTATGTCAAAAGGTGAAGCAGGGAGATGAAGACACTCAAGTGTGCAGTCTCTTTAAACTGGCTGGGACCAGTCCATGGTCTCTGGTCTTTTATCGGGAGAGTTACTGAAATCAGTCTTATCCAATCGAAGCTGTAGTTATGGCTTGTGGAACAGGGGACCAGTGAGTCAGCATCTGGTGGTAAAGGATTATTTCAATATTGCTTTTATTTCAACATTGCAATTATTTCAATATTGCTTCTCTTAAGGCCTGTGCTTGTTTAGCTTCTATAGAAGAAGAAAAACCTGTGACAGTTAGAACCTAGCTTATTCTTTAAGTGTAGGGGTACTTGGCTTAATCCTTGACTGGTTGGCCTTAGGTCCTGTTTGTAGTTTGGTATCTTATTGCTATAGAGTCCATTCCATCAGTCTTCATTTTTTTTTTTTTGAGACAGAGTCTGGCTCTGCCGCCCAGGCTGGAGTGCAGTGGTGCGATCTCTGCTCACTGCAAGCTCCGCCTCCCGGGTTCACACCATTCTCCTGCCTCAGCCTCCCGAGTAGCTGGGACTACAGGTGCCCGCCACCTCGCCCGGCTAGTTTTTTGTATTTTTAGTAGAGACGGGTTTCACCGGGTTAGCAAAGATGGTCTCGATCTCCTGACCTCGTGATCCGCCCGTCTCGGCCTCCCAAAGTGCTGGGATTACAAGCTTGAGCCACCGCGCCTGGCCGGTTTCACCTTATTAACCAGGATGGTCTCAATCTCCTGACCTTGTGATCTGCTCACCTCAGCCTCCCAAAGTGCTGGGATTCCAGGTGTGAGCCACCGCGCCTGGCCTGTTCCATCAGTCTTATGAACTCTCTTTTGACACTAATGCTGATCAGTTGTGTCTAAACCACACAAAGAGGGGATATACCAATGTGTGTCCAACCTCCTGTCCTGTCGTGGCCAGGAACTCAGTTTTCAAGGTTTCTCTGGGTCCCCTTGGCCAAGAGGGGGTCCATTCAGTTGTTTGGGGGCTTAGGATTTTATTTTAGTTCTCAGTTTTATACTGTGAATGCTAGTTGATTAAGTGAGAAGTTTGCGGCAATTTTTAAAGAAAGGATAGATATTAGATTGCATTAAAGATTACCTCCTTGATTAAACTATTGTTATTAGGGAGAAAGTATCGGGCCTGAGTAATTTTGAACGTAAGAATGTAACTCTGTATAAACATTAGCAGTTTCTCTAATTGATGCTGCTTTATTAAAATATCCCTTTTTGTACTGGTGAAAGAGAAAACAAAGGAATTTTATCTTAAAATGTTCTCATTCTTATAATTTTGGGGTGCAGTTTTTTGGAAGTTTCTCTGTTTCTCACTCTTCAAAGGATAAAAGTCCTTTAGCTGAAAATAAAATATATCGCATTATATTTTATTAAAATAATTATTGTGCCTGAAAATAAAGGGTATTACAGAACACTTTATTAAAATAGTTTTCTGCAATTGACATCTATATTTTTTTCACTTGAGAATATTTCTGCTTACTGTGAGCGTAAGTGCAAAACAAATACACAAAGCAACAGCCACCATCTCCAAATCTTAATGTTGTGGTTTGAAAATACGTACATAAATTCTTTGATACACCTCCTTTCAAAGGGTAGAGCCTAATCCCCTCCTCTTGATGGAGGCTAGTCTTAGTGACTTGCTTCTAACAGAATATGGTGAATGTGATGGTGTGTGAATTTTGAGAATACCTAAAAGAATCATTGCGTTTTTTCTCTTGATCCCTGTTTTGGATCACTCAGTCTGAGGGGAGGCCAGCTGCCATGCTGTGAAAACACTCAAGCAGTCCCACAGAGCGTTCAAGTGGCAGGGTACTGAGGTGCCCTGGCAACGGCAAGAAACTGAGGCCTTTGTCCAAAGCCATTAAGTGAGCCATAATGGAAGCAGGTGCTCCGGCCCCTGGTGGTCTTGAGATGACAGCAGCCCCAGTGTCTTGACTGCAACCTCAAGAAAGACCTTGAGCCAAAGCCATCCAGGTAAGCCACACCCGTATTCCTGACTTACAGAAACTGTTAGCTAATTTGCTTGCTTTAAGTGAATACGATTTTGCATAATTTGTTACAGAGCAACATATAGCCAAAACATTTCATGTGGCCAATTTCACTCTCTCTGTAAGGACACACCAACCTATAGTCCCTGGAGTACACAGCAACCCGTTTAATTTTGTACCCATAGTCCCTGCAGTACACAGCAACCTGCTTAATACCCAGCACTTGTTTGCTTACGTTTTAGTTTCTTGGTTCTGTTTTCAAAGATCTTGCTATATCTATCTCTCTTTAACAGTTGAATCAATAATAAAGAAAAGTATGAAAGCGTCCAGATTTTTTTTTGGATTCAATTAAGTCAAAAAAGACTTAACATTTTTGCCAATTGAAGCAGACCTCTTATTCAAATAAGCATATCGGACACCTAAGTGGCTTTTGGCAAGAATTTCTAGAAAAGGAGTGATTGGAATTAATACTTCTCTGAGCCTCACTTCCTAAAAATGCTGCTAGTAAATAGAAAACAACAACAATAACCAACCCTTTTATCTCCCCCACTATTCCATATAGGCCATAAAAGGAGAAGGACTTGAGGCTAGTTATGAAATAACAGCCAAAACTTGATAAAGAAGACCCAGTGCAAGCTCAGAACTGGAGACAATGGCACAGGAAAATAAGAAATTCACAGCCATGTGCAGGCAGCATTATCAGTGATTGCCTTACAAAGTGACAGGGGCTAAAGTAGGTACTTATAATTGGTGCTTTGCTAGATTTATACACCAACTAAATTCTAAACCTATTTTCTGCCAGATGGAGTTAGGTTGTGGGGTGATGAGTGTTCAGTGATCAAACAATTCCTTCTACCTCATCTCCACCTAGAGATCAGTTATAACTTTTCTTTTTTTTTTTTTTTTTTTTTTTGAGACAGAGTTTCGCTCTTGTTGTCCAGGTTGGAGTGCAATGATACGATCTCAGCTCATTGCAACCTCCGCCTCTTGGGTTCAAGTGATTCTCATGCCTCAGCCTCCCAAGTAGCTGGGATTACAGGTGCCTGCCACCACACCTGGTTAATTTTTTGTATTTTTAGGAGAGACAGGGTTTCACCATGTTGCCCAGTCTGGTCTTGAACTCTTGACCTCAGGTAATCCACCCACCTCAGCCTCCCAAAGTGCTGGGATTACAGGCGTAAGTCACAGCACTCAACCTAATTGATTACTTTTGAATGCCTTATTAGGAGCTAGAAAGGTTCTTCCCACAAATATCTCATCTACTTGAATAATACCATTTCGAATTTTATCTCAACAAACAGTCACTAGAAGGCAGGTGTGTTCCAAAAAGATCTATTCAGATGATAGTAAGTGAAAATTGGTTTCTTTTGATGGAAGATCAAAATGTATCATTTAAGAACAGCTTATTAGTTCAGAGAATTTATCTTAACACATCACCTCATAAAACTGTTACGAGTATAAATTAGTATATGTAGTTTATGAAACATGCTGTCTTTTGTGGGAGTAAATCATGAAGCAGTTTTATTTTCTCATACTACTACCGTCTTTCAACAGTGCTTGTTAAATCCCCCTCTCCTGTCCTTTAGCTGCACTTTAGTGTCAACTGAAAATGAAACAATAGCGGATTAAATGCTTATTCATCATTCTTCCTGGACCCTACTTATCACTGATGATTTCCTTTGTTGTTGTTAATACTGACACCAGTGTATTCCTGGTCACTTTCAGGTTTTATTTTCACAGAGTAAAAATTTCAGTTTTATTTTAACTATTAAAATGTTGAGTCCAATCAGTAAATGTTGAAACTTGAAATGCTCATTCAATTGAAAAGTTCTTGCTTCCCCACCTCAGCCCGGTTTTGACACATGCCTGGAAACCTGTTACTGGGAAGATAAGGGCATGGTTGGTTCATTTGCTTCCTGCTATGGTCCAAATGTTTCTGTCCCCTGCCCCAAATTCATACGTCAAGATCCTCAAGGTGATGGTATTAGGAAGTGGGGCCTTTGCAGGGTAATTTGGTCATGAGGATGGAGCCCACGTAGATGGTTGTGAATGGGGTTAGTGCCTTTATTGAAGAGGCCTGAGAGAAACCCCTTGCCTCTTCTACCATATGATGATGCAGTGAGATGGTGCCATCTATGATGGGATTAGGTTGTGGACCCTTACCTGACACTGAATCTGCAGATGTCTTGATCTTGGATTTCCCAGCCTCCAGAATAGTGACAGATAGATTTCTGTTGTGTATAAGCCACCTAGTGTATTCTGTGATAGCAGTTTGAACAGACTGAGACACTTCCTTCTGTCTTCTTTGTGCTTTCTCCTCACTTTCTGGTTACCCTTTCTGGCCCCTCCAGGGTTAAGCCCAGAGGAGGGAGGATTGGCGGGAAAGGTCAGAGTCCTGATCAGAGCTGCTCCTGATGGCTGAGCAGGGAGAGAAGGCTACCATGGAGCAGGGCACCACCCACCAATTGAAGGGAATGAGGGCTTCCTGGAATGTTTTTCTAGAGTGTGCCCCGTGGAAAATAGTTGAGTTTGAGTCATTTTAAGAGGACCCCACCTCTAGAGATCTGCCCAATGGGGCCAAAGTAATCCTAATGGGGAAGAGTTCTGTGGGATGTTTTGTTGAGGAGAGATTCCATGGGAGCAGTGCCAGGTACTAGTCACTAGTAAGTCCCCAGTAAGGGGCCCACTCAGTTGCTCCACAGAGTAAGAGTCAGCCTTTGGGTATATGCCATCCCCAGATGCCTCCTGGGTTCAAGCGATTCTCCTGCCTCAGCCTCCCGAGTAGCTGGGACTATGGGCGCCTGCCACCATGCCCGGCTAGTCTTTTGTATTTTCAGTAGAGATGGGGTTTCCCCATGTGACATGTGACAACAGCAGCTGACATCAGCACATGGTGGGTGAAGTTTTATCTGCTCCCTCCCTGCCCTTTTTTTCCAACCAGTTAGAAGCAAGTGGTAATGGAGAAGGAGACAAAGTGAAAAAAATTATAGAACTTCAACTATTGCCTGTCGCAGGTTTCTTCAGACTGACTAAGGGTTGGGATTCAGAAGGAGGGAAAGCTTCAAGTTGGTTGAGCGTTCTAAACTGTACTGGACTTTTGAATACGTCAAAATGAGGGTGTTGGTTAATATCTCAAGGTGACTTGCAAAATATAATCTGCCTGACATATTGGCCAGGTATGTGATGGGACTATACAACTGAAAGTCATGGGCAGGAGAAAAATAAAATTGTTTTACTTGCTTGTACCTTTTGAGTCTGGACTATTTTTTATTAAAAAATCAACTGACCTGACCCGCCAAAAAAATCCATAAAAGTCAAATAAAACATCTAGTGCCTGGCACATAGTTAAGTGTTCAGTAAACATTATGTGTTATTATTGTCATCTTCAATATTATTACCACACCTGATTCTTTTATGCTCAGACCCTTTGGTAGAAAATGTCATGGAACAAGCAGGATGAGAGATTCCTAGAGGCTATTTTGCATAGCTGTTAAGAGGTACTCTATTAGGGTATGGATAAGTACCCGGTAATTCCCATTTTCTGTTTAATAAAAGATACTCAACTAATATTTGATGGTTTTAGTACTAATTTCCTCTTGGCTAAGCTGAAATAATGATGGAGAATGAGGTGGTTCAGGCATACTAAATCAAACGCTGGAGGGATAGGGGAGACAGAGAGGAGAAACGGCCCATTGGAGAGGCTGCCCTACTTTCAAGCTTCATGAGATGATTGTAATGTAGAAATAGAGAAGGGAAGTGGTCAGAATGAACTTTCTCACCCTCTGAGGATCCTGGAAAAGTGGTAGAATTCAGCCCAAATAAGTTTGTTGCTGTCTTTATGAGGCAACACTTGTTCTAACCTGGATGTGACTCCTATAAAATTTTTTTCAACAAAAAATGAAACAATACCAGATTAAATCCTTATTCATCATTCTTCCTGGATGTTACTTATCACTGATGATTTCTTTTGTTGTTGTTTTTGCTAATACAATTTTTATTTTAGAATAGTTTTAGATTTACAGAATTGTTGTGAAGATAGTAGAGCTCCTATGTCCCCACATCCAGTTTCCCCTACTCTTAACATGTTAACATTAGCGTGGTACATTTGTTACAATTAATGAGCCAATATTGATATGCTTTTATTAACTAAAGCCCATGCCTTCATTTATATTTCATCATTTTTGTCTCTGATGTCCATTTTCAGTTCTCAGATCACATCCAGTACACCGCAGTACATCTAGCAGTCCTGTCTCCTTTGGTTTCTATTGGTTGTGACAGTTTCTTAGACTTTCTTTGTTTTTGATGACCTTGATAGCTTTGAGGATTGAAATACTGGTCAGGTATTTTGTAGAATGTCCCTTCCTCTTACATTTTTCTGATGATAGACAGGGGTTATGGGTTTTTTGGGGGAAGACCACAGAAGCAAAGTGACATTCTCATCACAGCACATCAAGGGTACGTATTGTTAACATGGCTAAGATTGTGTTTGTCAGGTTTCTCTACTGTCAAGTTACTCTTTTTTCTCCTCTTTCTATACTATTTTTAAATTTTCTTTTCTTTATTTTTTGATACAGGGTCCTACTCTGTCACCCCAGCTGGAGTGCAGTGGCATGATCACAGCTTACTGTAGCCCTGACTTCCCTGGGCTCAAGTGGTCATCCTACTTCAGCCTCTCAAGTCACTGGGACTACATGCACAAGCCTCTACGCCCAGCTAACTTTTTGTAAAGATAGGGTTTTGCTCTGTTGCCCAGGTTGGTCTTGAACTCTTAGGCTCAAGTGATCTGCTTCGGCCTCCCAAAGAGCTAGAATTATAGGCATGAGCCACATGCCAAAGTTAATTGCTTTCTTTTCTCTTCTTTTTAAATTTATGTCCATGTCTACACATTACTTTTTTTACACTGTGCTCTCCAGAAGGAAGTCACTTTGTGCAGACCACACTTAATAAGCAGGAGTTATAATCCACTTTCTTGGGATCTGAGTAACTTTATAAATTTGTTCAAATTTTACTGCGTGGGAGATTTGTCTCTTATTCCACATTCATTTAATCACTTATATCAGTATGGAATTGATACTGATTTTATACATTGGGTTATAATCCAATACTATGTTATTTTGATGCTCAAATGGTCCTTCCTTCTGAGTATTGGGAGCTCTTCGATGTACCCCAATCATTGTGGAGTGGTTTTCTTTCTCTTTCTTTTTTTAGTTTTATAACTTTTAAAATACTCTCTTACCTTATGGCATTAAAAGATACTCCAGGCTCACCTTGTATATGCCCCTCTTCTAGAATGAGCCATTTCTCCGAGGAGTCCAGGTGCCTTTTATTGGAGGTCGTATTAGAAACAAAGAACAGGGCACTAGGTGCGCTTGTTGTTCCTCATGTGATTTTGCTTCTAGCTCCTCTCAGCTGACAGAGTGAGGATATTTGTATATTCTCACCAGTGTTTACACACATCTATAAATATTTCTATATGTAACCATCTGTATCTGTATTGAGTTGAGCATGAGTTTATACTGCTGTCTCCAATTCTAATCCATTACCACAGGATCATTCCAGGATCCTCTTTTGCTTATTTGTAATCTCACACTTCAGTGAGAAACCTGGCTTCCATCACCCTCCATCCGTTTACTCTATTGCTCAAGTCCCATGTACATGGAGAGTGGTTTCAGAATTGTTATCCTCTGCTCTTACAGGAACCAACTTTAGCAACTAGATTGTGATGCTTATGCATATTGCCTTTTACCTTTAGTCTTGTAGACTCTACTTATTTCCAAAGTTATTTAAGTCAGTACCTTATTCCCCTATTCCCTTAAGTGAGATTGTTTCATAACTTTTGTAATATCATTGGATTCTTTTGTCACATTCTCCATTCTATCCTATCTTAGAGTAAGGGTACAATCAAAGGTAGCCATTGCTAATATATAATATTTATTTCTATATATTTGAGACAGAGTCTTGCTCTGTTGCCCAGGCTGTAGTGGTGCTGTAGTGGTGCTATTAGGGCTCATTGTAGCCTTGACCTCCCAGGTTCACGTGATTATCTTACCTCAGCCTCCCAGGTAGCTGACACTACAGGCGTGTGCCACTACATCACTCTAATTTTTTGTATTTTTTATAGAGACAGGGTTTTGCCATATTGCCCAGGCTGGTCTCAAACTTCTGCGCTCAGGTGATCCATGTGCCTCGGCCTTCCAAAGTGCTCAGGCTACAGGTTTGAGAAGACGTGCCTTGGCCCACTAGCATATTATTTATTTATTTATTTATTTTTCTTTCTCCTGTTAAACCAGAAAAAATTAGTAAGCAACTGCTAACATATTTTTTAATGGTTCCCTAATATTCATGGTTCAATGGCCCATAATTTACTGAGACAGCTGCCTATTGACAAATGCTTAACCAATTGTTCCTTATTGGACAATGGCCTATTATTGGACTGCTATAGATACCATGGTCAATAACATTCTTATATATTAATCTTTGTGCACACTGATCATTTCATTATGGTAAATTTCTATAGATAGTTAAATCACTGAAGTAGAGTATGAACTTTTTTAAGTTCATACTTAAAAAAGGTACTATTTCAAATTACCCTCTGAAAAATGTAAACTTCACCAGAACTAAATGAGAAGCCTCAAAAGACTGAAAATTATGATTTAAAAGTGTTTTCTCAATTTGACCTATCAAAAAAAAGGTCTGTTATCATATTATGTGAGGTTGAGATTTTTTTCACCATTTGTGTGTCTTCATTCTTTCATTATCTCTCATATCCCTTACTCTTTTTTTTTTTTTTTTTTTTGTGAGATGGAGTTTTGCTCTTGTTACCCATGCTGGAGTGCAATGGCATGACCTGGGCTCACCGCAACCTCCGCTCCCAGGTTCAAGTGATTCTCCTGCCTCAGCCTCCCGAGTAGCTGGGATTACAGGCATGCACCACCATGCCTGGCTAATTTTGTATTTTTTTTTGTAGAGATGAGGTTTCTCCATGTTGGTCAGGCTGGTCTCGAACTCCTAACCTCAGGTGNTTGTAGCTACAAATCTTATAGTAAGTATTCTGGGAATCCTGTAATGTTTTATTCTATACATATTAGAAGTTATTTACCAAGTATTACTTGTATTGGAACTGAATTAACTTGTATTCATTTATTTAATATAATAAGGAGAAGAGTAATAAATTAATATCACACAGTATTTGTTTCAAATAAATATCAATATTCATAATAATTCTCTTTAAAGTGATATCGCATCATGTTGCTACCAATATTAGTAGGACAGCCAATGAGATATTCTACAATGAATATTTTGTAAAAAAAAAAGGAAGTCTCACTTTACTAGCTGAAATATTATTTGTATATTGAATATTTTCTAAACCCTAAGCCAAGAGAAAACCCCAGAACCTCAAGGGAGGATACAATCATGTACTGACCTTCACACAGTAACAGTCTTATAAAGCATTAATACAACTTAGTGAAACTGCAAGTACAGCAATAAGTGTAAACAACCTCAGGAGCACAAAAGTGGAACTTAGCCATCACTCCTTATGGTAAAAGAGTAATCAGACAGTATTTACAGAAAAGGACAATACCAAGAAAGGATAGCATAGTATGTGAAAATATCAATCCTATTGTTCATTTTCCTTTGATAGAAGTATCATTCTACCCTCTTAGCAGGGTATCGCAGTCATTGAAGTGTATTTTCCTGCTTTATGACATTGTCCTTGGCCATGTGTTTTGCTTTAGCCAATGGAATATTAGTTGACATGATGTAGGCAAATCTTTGAAATGTTCTAACAAAGTTTGGCTTGTCTTTCTTGACACTTCTGCCATCTGCATGAGAAAAAATACCCTAGGTATCTGCTGTCCCTCTAGCTGGAGTTGCAGAATCAGACATGGGAAGCCTAATTAAACTTGGCCTATTACCTAGAACCAACTCCAACTGAGCTACAAGCTACTAGCTAAGCCAGTCCTAGATGAGTCAAAGCCTACATCACTGAGAAATTGAAACTTTTGCTAGGAAGCACAATTGCAGCAATAGCTAAGTAGTACAGTTAGCCTTTCAACAACTTGAATAAGATTGTGAAATGCAGAAATAATAATTTATGAACATTTTGAAAATCCCAGATTAGATTATTGTACTTTTTTATTCCTAAAATTTAAAGTATGAAAGGACTTAGTATACTTTAATACAAAGTTGGCATATATTTGAATGTATTTGAAATTGTTTTCTAAAGGTCGAAGGTCATGTCTCAGTTTTCATTGTATGTCAACACTTCACACAGTGCCTGATATAAAGTAATGACTCGAACTTCATTGAAATAAACTAATCTGGACACTCTAAAACAATAATCTATAATTGAGCTTTAATTTAAATTGATAATTGAACTTAATTCAGTATAAAATCTCTGAACTGAAAGATTTAATTTTTTTGGTCCATGCTATGGTAAGCAGGATTTTGTTTAGTTTTTTTTTTTTTTTTTTTTTATACTTTAAGTTCTAGGGTACATGTGCATAACGTGCAGGTTTGTTACATATGTATACTTGTGCCATGTTGGTGTGCTGCACCCATCAACTTGTCAGCACCCATCAATTCATCATTTATATCATGTATAACTCCCCAATGCAATCCGTCCCCCCTCCCCCCTCCCCTAAGCTTTGTTTTTCATCTGTAGCTGTTCAGCTAAACTGGAAATCTGACGCTTCATTTGTAGCAAGTCAATGACCTTCCCCTGTCATTAGGAATGCTGAATATTCTTGCTTTGTGGGACTTCCCGAGGGATCTTGCTTTCTGGATGCAAGGAGTGCAGAGGGATTTGCCTTTCCCCCTGACTAATCTCCAGGAATCCAGGCTGAGACTCTTCTCTGTTTGCTCACAGATGCAGGATTTAGTTCCTCCATAACTATAATTACCAAGGAATTACGGCAGGTGTTTTTATATTTCTCTTCAAAGTGCTGTTGATATTTGAAGATTCGTCTCATGTGATCACTCTTCTAAATATGGTCTCAGGACTCTTCAGATGGAGTGAGGGTTTTATATGGGTTTTAAATTTGTTAACTGATGTGTCTGTGTGCATTGGAGACATTTCTTCTTTCAACCTATACAAAGAAGTTTGCATCCTCAAAAAGATTGACCACCTCAAGTGATGCTTCTAAATTCGATACTTGATGACAAATCCCTCAAAAAAGTCTATCTTGGGCTGAGTCAAGAGCCTTCTTTTTCTCAGTTGGATCACATAGTCTGCAATTCTTAGCGTTCTCATGGTTTTCATCTTAGGGGCTTTGGTGTTTCAACCTGGAGTCTTGAACATTATACGAGTCAGTGTGCGAGAGTGGAGAGACCCCAGGAATGCTGGATGGTGGTAGCAGAACCCATGCTGCAATCCAGCGGTGCAATCTTGGACAAGTTTCTTGACATTTCTGAGCTCCAATAAAAATGGTTAGTGGAATGAATAAGAAAATCAGACAAGGTGGTTCCTCAATCCCTAAGGACCCTTCTGGCTCCGCATCTGATTTGAATTGGTCTTATGGTCACATATCACAGACTTGGAAGGTACCAGAAAGGCCCAACCTGAAGGCTGTAGCTATATTGTTATACTCCTTCAACTCCTAGGGAAGGTCACATTCCTGCTCCACATTCCTCCCTTCCCATGTATGGAGTCAGAGGCAAGGGGCCAGCAGCCATTCTCTTAGATGCAGTCGACTTTCCTCTTTAACTCCCCTCATTCTTTCTTGCTAAATTTAGCAACTCTTTCTTCTTTTCTGAAAAGGAGCTCTAAAAATCACTCTTATCCTCAAACTCAAATTATGCTTTGAACCAGAAAGTGTTCAGAATTTGGAAATGCAATGTTTTTCAAGTATTTAAATGAGAAGCAGAGACACCCAAAGGCGACTTCATCATATTTTAATTCTATTTCATTTAGTGCTAATTTAAAACAGAAACCTGTGGAGCAGAACCAAGGATGTAGCCATAAAGTCAGGAGGTAAAAGCCTGGGAAAGCAGATAACGTCCTTCTCCTCCTCCCCCTGACGACTGACTCATCCCCGCTCCTCACTGTCTTCCTCCTGCCCAATGCGCAAAGTTATTATGTTTGAATTGATAATTGCAAGAGATTCACTGGTCTAACTTCATTGTCTCTTCCCAAGTAACATGCCACCTGTCATGATGATTTTACTAGCTCCTTTACAATGGAGTCAGTGTAGTCTGCTCTGCAAATGCAATCAAATCCACCAGCAAGATGCAGAGGCTGCTGGAGTAGATGAGGTTGACAGCTGGGGGTCTGAGAGAGAGATTTATCAGCATGTTCAACTGCACACACTTCACTTGGCTCATTGGCTACCAGAGTTTTTTATTTTCTGTTTGCCCCTTGTTCTTCAGAAGCTCCAAGAACACTGAAACTTCCTGGGGGTTTCAGGCATCATTGAGAACTTCCTGGCACAAATAGAAGGACTAGTGAGACACAGGCTTGATTGTGTGTGCTTTAAAAGTCTCCTGTGGTGGGGCATGGTGGCTCATGTCTGTAATCCCAGCACTTGGAAGGTGGATATGGGAGGATTGCTAGAGCCCTGGAGTTCAAGACCAGCCTGAGCAATATATATTTTCTACAAAATATAGAAAAATTAGCTGGGTGTGGTGGCACATGCCTGTAGTGCCAGCTACTTGGGAGGCTGAGGTGGGAGGATCATCTGAGCCTGGGGAGGTTGAGGCTGCAGTGAGCAGAGATCGTGCCAAAGTACTCCAGGCTGGGTGACAGTGTGACATCCTGCCTAAAAAAGAAATAAAGGCTTCTTACTGCACTCCAAAAGCTGATACTGAAAGACTTGATGCAAATAAATGCTTTCTCTCAAGAATCCAGGATGGAGGGGATTATAGCAGGCAGAACTCACAGTCCAACTACCCAGCAGGATGCCCAGGGGCCCTTGCGGACAGTTTTACCAAGTAACGAGTGAAGCCTGAAGCTGGTGATGCCTTTACTTTAGTCTCCTACAATACTTTCAAAATGGGGACACAACAGGCAAGAGGTGACCAAGCCTCCCTATCCTGAGGTAAGTGAGAAGACGCCACCAGCTCTACACAAGCAGAATCACTGGTGTCCTTGCTTCTCCAGTGCTCTCCTTACTTAAAGTGGTGTGATTTGCTGGGAAAGAGATCTCGAGCTCTCGAGCTGTGTGTAATATTCAAATTCTCATTATGTAGACATGGTTGAAAATGTCAGGGGAATAAAAATTAGAATTTCAAGAAGCCCCCTGATATAGTTTGGCTGTGTCCCCACCCAAATTTCATCTTGACTTGTAGCTCCTATAGTCCCCACATGTGGGACAGACCTGGTGGGAGGTAATTAAATCATGGGGGCAGGTCTTTCCCGTGCTGGTCTCATGAGAGTGAGTAAGTCTCCTGAGATCTGATGGTTTTATAAAGGGGAATTCCTCTGCACATGCTCTGTTTGCCTGCTGCCATGTAAGATATGCCTTTGCTCCTCCTTCGCCTTCTGCCATGATTGTGAGGCCTCAGCAGCCTTGAGTCAATTAAACCTCTTTCCTTTATAAATTACCCAGTGTCGGGTATGTCTTTATTAGGAGCAGCATGAGAAGGGACTAATCCACCCCCTTTTCTCCCCTCAGGGTCACTTGCAATCCTTGGTGGGTGCGAGCGAGAACAAGTAAACTTGCATCCCACCAGCCTTTTAAGAGATGGAGTCCCTAAGAACCTGGGTCCACCAGACACTGGGGATAATGAGTTAAGACTAAATAAGTGCGACAGGGACTCAGGAGAGCTAGAATTTCACCAGTCTCTGTCAAAAGCAAGCCATGCCCCCTCTCTGGACTTCTGACTCTTCAACTGTAAATGTAAACTCTGAAATTCTGATTTTGGGGGGATTATTTCAGGAGATACAGTAAGATTACCCTAAACCTGTTTGAGAAGGCACAGGAAGATGAAGAGAGAAACACGAACTGGGTTTGACCTCAGTTTGCACACAATTATGAGAAGCACATTTCGTATTTGACTGTGAACCACACAGCCTTTACCTGCAGGTAAATAGAAACACTGCAACTTGGAAACCACGAATCTGTTTTCCAGGGTGATAGAACCCTCAAGGAGCTATGCTCGGGATGAACAGTGTCTGCTGTCACTGTAGTGAAGGGAGCACTTCAGGGCCCCCGTGAACTGTCCAGTACTGTCCAGTGCAGGGGGTCAATGCAGGCCCCATTCTGTGAATCCAGACCGAGTCTGCTTGGCCCTAAGAATTTCCAGGTTGGCCCCAAGTGAATGCCACCTGGCTGTAAGCATGGTCACACTCTGCCACAGAGCAGAATTGCAGGATTCTGATAAACCTCAGGGTAAGTCATGTTCTTTAGACTTAAGCACATAGTAAAAGCCTGTGACAACAGGGGAACTCATACAAAGAAAGACAGTCCTGTTTCCTATGTGAATGTTATAAATAGGCTTAACCACATAATCAGTGCTTACTGCAGGCATTGTGTGCCATACACTCTGCTGGGCACAAAGGAAAACACCAGGAGAAGTGACAACAGAATAATTTACCATTTACCCACTGTATGATCTTCCTTGGACAAGTTACTCAACCTTTCTGTCTCTCAGATTTCCTACTTGAAAATGAAAAGGAGGATAATGACACTACTGACCTTATAGGGTTGTTAAAATAAGGCATTTAGCAGACTAGCTGGCACCATACCAAAAATGTTAATTATTATTGTTTTATTATATATAAAAGTAGTGGTAAGCTTCTTGGGATTTTATGAAATTTTATGAAAATGCTTTACTTTTATCATGTCATTGGATTCCTATAACAACCTGGCCAAGAAGGCATTCTCATTTCCACTTTGCAGATAGGAATGGAAGCCTACCTAGGATTACACACCTAAAAAGGGGAGAGAGGGCAAATTTGGATCAATTCATTGTTATTTTTGCTTCACTAAACTGCCTCCCATAAAGGCTAGGAAAACAGAGCTCATGTACTTAAGAGCCCTGCTATTTATGAGGGTAGCCAAAAACTCAACAAATGAAAATGACATGGGATAAATAAGTGTCTGATACAATAGTGCTAGCAATGCTTAGACATTTGCAACTAATTCTAGGCAGAATTGTGAGTCAGCAATTGCTGTGGAAGTGCTGCAAGTAGAGTGGTGTGGGGGAGAGGTTGGCTGCTGCCTGGTGATCACCCACTGGGCTGCTGTGTCGCATGTACTGGTCCATTACTAGTCTGTGAATGGGACATATCTAGCCATTGAATGGAATTATGGTTCTTTTTTTTTCTTCAACTTTTATTTTGATTTCTGGGATACATGTGGAGGATGTGCAGGTTTGTTACATAGGTAAACACGTGCCATGGTGGTTTGCTATACAGATCAACCAATCACCTAGGTATTAAGCCCAGCATTCTCTCTCCCTTGGCTCCCCACCTCCACTGACAGACCCCAGTATGTGTTGTTCCCTACCATGTGTCCACATGTTCTCAGTGTTCAGCTTCCATTATAAGTGAGAACATGTGGTGTTTGGTTTTCTGTTCCTGTGTTAGTTTGTTGAGGATAACGGCTTCCAGCTTCATCCATGTCCCTGCAAAGGACATAATCTCAATCCTTTTTTGGCTGTATATTATTCCATGGTGTATATGTACTACATTTTCTTTATCCAGTCTATCATTGATGGGCATTTAGGTTGAATCCATGTCTTTGTTATTGTGAATAGTGCTGCAGTAAACATACATGTGCATGTATCTTTATAATAGAATGCTTTATATTCCTTTGGGTATGTTCCCAGTAATGGGATTGCTGGGTCAAGTGGTATTTCTGTCTCTAGGTCTTAGGCTCTTTTATGAGGAATTGCCACAGCTGAGTCTCTCCTCCCAAATGATCTGGAACTCAATACATTGCTCACCACAGTGCTACCAAAATGTTCGCTTCTTTTCTCTGCCACGACTCATCAGGCAACTGTTGTTTCTGTGACTTTCTAATAATCACCATTCTGACTGGTGTGAGATGGTATCTCATTGTGGTTTTGATTTGGATTTCTCTAATGATCAGTGGTATTGAGATTTTTTTCATATGTTTGTTGGCTGCATGAATGTCTTCTTTTGAAAAGTATCTGTTCATGTCCTTTGCCCACTTTTTAATGGGGTTGTTTGGTTTTATTTTTCTTGCAAATTTGTTTAAATTCCTTGTAGACTCTGGATATTAGACCTTTGTTAGATGGATAGATTGCAAAACTTTTATCACATTCTGTGAGTTGTCTGTTCACTCTGATGATAGTTTCTTTTGCTGCGCAGAAGCTCTTTATTTTAATTATATTTCATTTGTCAAATTTTGCTTTTGTTGCTATTGCTTTTGGCATTTTTGTCATGAAATCTTTGCCCGTGTCTATGTCCTGAATGGTATTGCTTGGCTCTCTTTAGTTCTGCACTCCCATCTGTTGGCTCTCCCCTCTGTCTGTCTATCTCCAGTATCCTAGTGTCCTTTGGATCTCTCAATCCAGACATCTGCTCTTCAGAATTTCATCACAGCAAAGATCAGATGAATTCTTTCAGATGAAGGTGAAAATGCCTGATTGGGTTTTATATGGACCTCCTTCCCCAAACTGTGTTCCCTAGCCCAATCTAAACCCTGGAATGTAGATAATTGTACAAGGCAAAAAGCCAGAAGACACAGAGGTGGTGGATATTTCGGCATGAATAATTTAGGGTAGTGAGAAATTTTGAGGAAAGGGGGGATCTATTGGACCCATTTAAAGATGCTATACAATTTGCCCATCTTATCTGCTTTTTAAAAATGTAGTAAATCTGAAGTCAATAGGATCTCAAGTAAATAAGCTCCAAAAGGTCAGAGATTATGTCTTTCTTATTTACTATTATGTCTACAGTACTGGCACAGTCCCTAGTACATAGCAGGTGCTCAATAAATATTGGTCAAGTGAATGAATTATTTGATGAATCACTCAATGAAGACTTACATTATAGATTTACATTAAGTTCTTCTGACCTAGATGAGTATTTTGATTGACTGGTCATGAAGATAACAAGAATAAAATACTTTTGTTCTCATTTTTACAAAAAGAATCTCTTGAACAAGAAGAAGGAGGATAAATTGAATGAAACATATTACTCATCTGCTATAGAAAAAATGTACTTCTCAACAGTTATTACTATCATATCATAGCACCTGTAGTATGTATGTTTCCTTTTTCTAACACATTACAATGGTCAGAAATTGACTTGACATTGAATGATACTGACACATGTGTTTCTCCAGCATCTCTGGCAAATAGTCCTAACACAGACTTTGCAGCTCATGGAGAACTGGAAGGCTGGCATCTTTACACATTGGAGATAAGTTATAGAACACTACGCAGTTACCAGTTTCAGTTCTGTTTATTCCTTTGTATAAATCCACATTTCTATCTAGTATCATTTCTTCTGCCTGAGGGACTTCATTTGACGTTTCTTGTTGTGTGAGTCTGCTGGTGATAAATTCATCTAGCCCTTGTATGTTTTAAAGAGTTTATGTTTAATGTTCATGTTTGAAAGATACTTTCACTGGTTATAGAATTTTAGGTTGACAAGTTTTTGGGGGTGAAGGGTGGAGTAGGGGTACGTTAGAGACGTTACTCCATAGTCTTCTTTCATGCATTTTTTCTGATGAGAAATCTGTTATCGGCATCTTTGCTTCTCTGTATTTTACCTGCCTTTTCCTCCTAAAGGCTGCTTTTATAATTTTCTGTTTATTACTTTTTTAAGGCAAGTTGAGTGTGATTCACTATGGTGTAGTTTTCTTCATGTTTATTTTGCCTGGGACTCATTGAACTTTTAAAATCTGTGGCTTTATAGCTTTTATCACATTTGGAAAATTGTTAGCCTATTTCTTCTAGTTTTGTTTTTTTTCTGTTCTTGCCCCCTTTGGAGACACCAATTAAAGACATATTAGGCCACTTGAAATTATATTACAGCTTACTGATACTAAGGGTATTTTTTAAGGGTTGACTTTTTCTTTATGTTTTATTTTGGCTAGCATACATGGTTACTTGCTTAAAGTTTATTAATCTTTTTTCAGCAAAGTCTACTTTGCTTTTAATCCCATCCAGTATAGTTTTCATCTAAAACACTGCATTGTTCACTTGTAGAAGTTCAATTTGAGTTTCTTTTTAATTTAATTTAAAATTTTTTTTTTTTTTTTTTGAGACAGAGTCCTTTTCTGTCACCTAGGCTAGAGTGTAGCAGCATGATTTTGGCTCACTGTAAACTTCACCTTCTGGGTTCAAGTGATTCTCCCACCTCAACCTTCTGAGTAGCTGGGATTACAGGTATCTGCCATCACTTCTGGCTAATTTTTGTATTTTTAGTAGAGATGGGGTTTCACCATGTTGGCCAGGCTGGTCTTGAACTCCTGACCTCATGTGATCCACCCACCTCTCTTTTTAATTTTTAAATTTTTGTCTTATTTTATTTACTTTTTTTTTTGAGACAGGATCTCACTCATTTGCTGGAGTGCACAGGCATGATTGTAGTTCACTGCAGCCTTGATTTCCTTGGCTCAACCAATCCTCTTGCCTCAGCCTTCCGAGTAGCTGGGACTACAGGTGTGTGCCACAATGCCTGGTTACTTTTGGGGGGATTTTTAGTAGAGACAAGGTCTTGCTATGTTGCTCAGGCTGGTTTCAAACTCATAAGCTCAACCGATCCTCCTGCCTGGGATTATACGTATGAGCCACCATGCCTGGGTGAGTTTCTTTTTCATATCATCCATGTCTCTACTTGACTTTTGAAACATATGGAATACAGTTATAATAGCTGTTTTATGTTCATATCTCCTAAATATATCTGTATCAATTCTGGTTCAGTTTTGATTGATTAATTTTTCCCTTCACTATGGCTTATATTTTTTCTACTTCTTTGCATACCTGGTAATTTTTTATTAGATCCCAAACATTATAGATAGCACCTTTTAACAATTCCTACATATATTTTTGAGTTTTGTTCTAGGACATAGTTCAGTAACTTGGAAACAGTTTAAGCTTTTCAGGTCTTGCTCTTGGACATGACCTGAACAGAATTGAGACTAGGACAGGATTTTCCAACCTCAGTACTTTTGCCATTTTGTATCAGATAATACTTTTCTGTAGGATATTTAACAGCATCCCTGGCCTCTACTCACTAGATTCCACTGGTAGCTCCCTTAAGTGGTGACAATAAAAAAAATATGTCTAAACATTGCCAAATGTCCCCTGGAGGCAAAATTTCCCCAGTCTGAGACCAACTTATGTAGGATTAATTTTGCCCCACCACTGTGGCAAGATCCTTCTGAATATTCTATTCAATGCCTCATGAGGCTTTGCAGCCTGACTGGTGGAATTGAGCATTGTTGCTAGTGCTGTGTGAGTGCTGGGTCCTTGCTCCCTCTAATCCTTTGGGGTGAGTCTTTCCCCAGCCTCAGGGGGTTTCCCTACATTCATATGCTGACCAGGACTCTACTGAATACATCAGGGGACCCCATGAATATCTCACCTCTCTGCTGTTCTGTTCTGCAAATTCTAGCTGCTTGGTCCCCCAAGATTCCCAACTGAATCTTTTTGATTTAAGGAGTCTGCTGGTCTCCGCTTGCATCCACTCTCCCTGGGCTACAATCTGGAAACTCTCCCAGGGCAGTAACTTTGAAAATCATGGGGCCTACCTTGTTTGTTTCCTGCCTCTCAGTGATTATTTGTATCCTTTGTATTCTGTTATCCACCATGGGTTTCAAATGTGTTTTTCATTTGGTAGATAAAAATGGTGTTTATATTTTATTTAAAACTTTTGTTTCATTTTTACTAGTTGAGGTTGATTTTTTTAGTCATATTCTTTTTTTTTTTGGAAAGGTCTTGCTCAATTGACCAGGCTGGAGTGCAGTGGCATGATCTCGGTTCACTGCAACCAGGGTTTGAGTGATCCTCATGCCTCAGCTTCCTAGGTAGCTAGGACTATAGGTGTGTGCCACCACACCTGGCTAAGTTTTGTATTTTCAGTAGAGATGGGGTTGGCCAGGCTGGTCTCGAACTCCTGGCCTCAAGTGATCCATTAACCTTGGCCTCCCATAGTGCTGGGATTATAGGTGTGAGCCACCACACCCAGCTAGCCATATTCTTTGTTATTGAATTGTATGAACTCTTAATATATTGAAGATATTAATCCTTTGTCTATCACATTAGAGGCAAATCCCCTCTCTGCTCAGTTTGACACTTACCTTTCAATTTAGATTTTTTTTTTAACAAATAGGTTAAAATTTTTATGTAGTGAAATCCATTGATCTTTTCTTTTGTAATCCTATTCCTGCAGGTTTTATATTTAAAAAGTCCTTGCCATTCAGACATTAAATAAATGTATTTTCTTCTGAGTTTTTCTTTTAATGGTTTAATTAAAATTCTTATCTCTCCAGTCCAGATAGAATTTATCAGTGAATGGAGAGTTGAAACGAGTATCTTCATGGATTTCCACCTCCCGCACCCCGCAAATAACATCCTGTTTTCCCAGCACCTTTTGTGGAATAGCTCCTCCTTTGCTCACTGGAATTTTTTACAGAATCATTTAATACACCTTGGGTTCCTGTGTAGCAGGAAGATCTATGTCTGTAGCAGCCATTCTGTTTCCCAGGTCTAAGCTGAGCATCTGTTCTCAGGCCTGAGGTATTTTTGGATTACACATCTCAGTGCACTGATGATGTTCTACAGAATCGCCAGCATTTCCCTCTTCCTTGGCCAAAGAGCTCCAGGTGGGAACAGGGTGTGGACACCTACAAGTGCCATAATGGGAGCTGTTTGCAGTAGCCACTGATCCTCAGACACCTCAACCCTGGTCACTTTCTTGTAGGATTAATAAAACAATCTGCTTCACATGGCAGCTCTTTCATAGCAGCACATGCTTTCACACACACACAAGCATGGTGCTATCTTGTCAGCTTATCACCCTCTCTGCCTGTCACTCTTTATCAGTTGATGAGCCAAAGTAGGGAGAAGGTGAGAAGAGAGATTGCTGGTGCGTATGAAACTGTCAAAATCTAAATATGGGTCATGTGACTGACTGAAACTCATCTCCACAAATTCCATCCCTCCTTAGCACATTTTCTCCGATCTTCATCTCTAATCTGCTCGTAGCCCCTTCACTCATGTTTCCTTTAATTTTTCTACCTTTCTGATGACCTCCTCGCAGCAGGGGTATGTAAAATTTCACAAGAATGTAGTGGCTATAGGACTCTTCATCAATACTCTGATTTTTATTCCTTTTGCACAGAGCAGGATTAAATTCAGGCATTTTCCAGTGGCATGCTTGGCCAGGGAAATATGAGCAGAAGATTGAAGAATTAGTGTGTTATTTGATATAAAGCTCGAGTCTTAGAGCATTCAGATGGCTGACTGCTCCATCAACTTGTGTCCCAGTATGAGTAGAACCTCAAGACAATAATGAAAAATATGACATGCAAGGGAGAAAGCAATCTTTGTTGTTTGAAGCCACCGGGATTTGAAGGATGTTTGTTCCAAGGTGCATCTAGTCGAATCTGACTGATATGTCACATACTCTATGTTCAAAACAAATGAATGGGCATCTGGTTTCTGAGACATGTAGATGTATCTGTACCTGGACATGTTATCATTTTCATCTCCTAAGAAACTGGGCAGGGTGGAGTGGTCAAGAATGGAGAATGGCTTCCTCCTTCCCCATCCAATCAGTGGAGTTGCAGAGAACTCCCAGCCCATCAGTGACAACAATAGAAACAAACGTTTTAAACCTGACTGTCCTTGTCCCTTGGATACAAAGCACCATGCTTGCTTTTCTTAGTACTGGCCAGGAAGAAAATCATAGCCTTAGTCTCCTGTGGCTCAACTCTCAGTTTGGCCTTTATGATAGACACTTAGGGTTAGTATACCAGGATGTAAAGTTCAGTTTATGTTCATGTTTCAAATGATCTTGCAATTTTTTGCACTTCCCTAGCAGGTGTTCTGTGAAAGCAGGGCAAAAAATAAAGAAATTCCAAGCAGATGCTTAATCAATGGTGAGTGCTGACATTTCTACATCTTATCTCAGATCTAAAGCAAGGGTCAGCCTATTTAATTTTGGTTTCAGTTGGCCCTTTGCAATCTGGAGATCTTTTTCATTTGCTCCCTTGTCTATAATGTTATAGCCAATAACCTCATTAGGTAAATTCTTCAGCTCAGATTATGGAATGGGTGGTCATTTCTTATTTTGATGAGTTATCTCGAGGGTTTTTCATAATTTGGATTTGAAAATATTTTATTGTGCCTTATTGATTCTAGCGTTCATATTCTAATGCTTTTGGCCCATTTTTTTTGCCATCCACTCCGGTCTTTGCTGTGTTTAAGCCTCACTGATGCGCACTAACTGGGTGGAAGGTCAATGTAAATCAGATACTAGGCTGAACTGAAGTCAATTTTTAAAGAAATATATTTTAAATGCAAACAGAAACTCAAACTAAATTTTCACAAAGTTCTGACAGAAGACTTCCAAGTAGAAATCCTGCTGAGCTGCTGTATTGATGAGATAAAACTCATTTATAATTAGAAACCCTGTTTGCATACAAATAGTTAATGGTTTAAAGTCCTTAAAAACGATTTGCTCTCTTCCAGAGATTGAGTGTGCTTCTGCAATCATGCACAGTCTAATCAGCTGTTTTGCAGAGCATCTTCGCATTGGCCACACTGAACCCCAGTCTAACCTACATAGAAGTATAACAAAGACTGAGTTCGTACATTCTGAAGAAATAAAATGTTATTGAATGAATCCAGGTGTTTTTGAAATAGTAATTGAGTTTTAAAAATAATCTCCTGGGGACAGGGCGTGGTGGCTCATGCCTGTAATCCCTGCAGTTTGGGTGGCTGAGGTGGGCAGATCACTTGAGGTCAGAAGTTCAAGACCAGCCTGGCCAACAAAGTGAAACCCCATCTCTACCAAAAATACAAAAATTAGCCGGCCATGTTGGTGCGTGCCTGTAATCCCAGCTACTAGGGAGGCTAAGGCATGAGAATCGCTTGAACCCGGGAGGCGGAAGTTGCAGTGAGCCGAGATTGCACCACAGCACTCCAGCCTGGGTGACAGACTCTGTCTCAAAAAAAAAAAAAAAAAAAAAAAAAAAAAAAAAAAAAAAAAAAACATCTCCCGGGGCCAGGCGCAGTGGCTTACATCTGTAATCTCAGCACTTTGGGAGGCTGAGGCAGGAGAATCACTTGAACCTAGGAGTTTGAGATCAGCCTGGGCAACATAGCAAGACCCCATCTATACAGAAAAAAAGTCCTGATTTACCCATTTCATCCTAGAGGACAGGAAGAGAGCAGAAATCTCAATTAAGAAGCTTCTGTACATGTAGAGTACAGTGTGAATGGTGTCCCGTTAGACTTGAGCCAGTGTAGGTATAATGCTATTGGAATTCTTTTTTTTTTTTTTTTTTTTGAGATGGAGTCTCGCTCTGTTGCCCAGGCTGGAGCACAGTGGCCGGATCTCAGCTCACTGCAAGCTCCGCCTCCCGGGTTCACGCCATTCTCCTGCCTCAGCCTCCTGAGTAGCTGGGACTACAGGCGCCCGCCACCTCGCCCGGCTAGTTTTTTGTATTTATTTTAGTAGAGACGGGGTTTCACCGTGTTAGCCAGGATGGTCTCGATCTCCTGACCTCGTGATCCACCCGTCTCGGCCTCCCAAAGTGCTGGGATTACAGGCTTGAGCCACCGCGCCCGGCCATGCTATTGGAATTCTATACTTGCCTGAGCTATGGATGCTAGAACATGTGTGGCTCTTGTTCTTTTAGTTGACAAGATTGCAGCCATTCTTCATGACTCAGATTGAATGTCATTTCTCCCAAGCCTTCCTATTTCCACTGTTTGTATGGGTCGTGGTTTCAGCAGGAAACAGATGCGTACACAAATTGGGTAATTTGAGGACAGTTTACAAAGGGGTTATTTACAAAGGTAAAGGCAGGGCATATGGAAATTACAAAGGATCAACTGCCGGACCTTTGACCTTGTAAAACATCAGGGCCTGAAAAGGCAAAGGAATAGTGCAGTCACAAGGACCTGGTGGCAGTAACTGTAAGGGGGCAACCACTAAACAGAAACTGACACCTTTATGGCCAAGACACAGTGGCCAGTAGCGGGGAAGCTGGGGAATTGAATATCCCAACTCTGCTCCACAAGCTTTCTCCCATCATAACCCTCATTAGCTGAACCCAGCTGGAAGTAAGAGTTGGGCAAGGGAGCCTGCTAATGCAGTCCAGAGAGGTTTGTGTATTATTTATCTATCGCCTTATAACAAATTATTCCAAAACTTAGTAGCTTAAAATAGCAAACTTCACCTCATAGTCTCTGTGGAGCAGGAATTTGGATAGCTAGATTTTGGTTCAGTGTCTCTTGAGAGGTTGCCTTTAAGAAGTCAGCTGAGGCTACCGTCATCTGAAGGCTAGAGAATTTGCTTCCAAGATCCCTTACTCATCTGGCTTTTGGCTAGAGGCTTTAGTTCCGTATCACAGGGAGCTCCTCTAGAAGGTTACATGGGTGTCCTCATGACATGGTAGCTTGCTTCCCCCAGAGCAGGTGATCTAAGGGAGAGTAACTGAGAAGTTGTGATATGTATGATGATCTAGTCTTGAGAGTCACATACCATCATGTCTGACACAGACCAGCCCTCATATAACATTCAGGAGCAGGACAACCAGAGGGCAGAGATCACTAGGTGCCATCTTGGAGGCCGATTATCACAACCAGCCTACCTGCAGGATGCAGACGGTTGAAAGTAGATATAGAAATGCAGACAGAAGACATCCAGCACACCCCCAAGTAGAAGTACCCCTTTCTACTCTGATCACATAATAAATTACCCATATCTTGACTGTAGCACCAATTATATTGCTTCCAATTTGTTTATCTATCTGTCTCTCTGGAATGTAACCTCCTCGAAGAGGAGAACTGTCTTATTCTTCCTTATGTCTTTGGTGTTTACACAGTGCCAGGCTTATGATGGTTCCCCCAAATACCTGAAGTTTTTTTTTTTTATTTTAAAAAATATCTCTTTCATAATTTATTATATTGGTTACATGTTGAAATGATATTCTAAATATGCTGAGTTATAGAAAATACATTATTAAAATCAATTTTACCTACTGATTTTAAATTATTTAAATTTGGTCGTAAAATTTAACATTATATGTGTGGTATATGTTATTATATTATAACATATTATTATATTTTTATTGTATAGCCCTACCTTACTGATTTGGTATTCATTTCTGTTTCTGAGTTATTTTTTCACATTCTCTGGATAACACATATTTCAAAGTTCAGAAATACTTCATGAGTATTAACATTTTCAGTAGTGAATAGTCTTTCTAGAAAGAATTGTGTGACCAATATTATTTTTGAAATAGCTGTATTATTAGTTGTTCTTAAAATGTTCATCATCTCGCTAGCACTTTTATAGAATGTTATAGGACTTGTGAAGCTCTGGAATCTGAATTTTGGTTCTTTTAAAGGTGCTTTATCTGGGTAGATGGTTGTTAAATTGGTGTCCTTGCCAGGGAGACCATTGGTGGAGGCTTCTAGTTCACCACCTTTCTCTGCCTCCAGTTCGAAGTCTTGAATGAATGAAATCTAATAGCAGTCTCTTGATGGTCTACAGTCAGTGATGAGGGCTCTCCTTCATCTTTCTTCACCCCCTTCATCTTCCCTGCAGTTGCCCAGTGCTGTCAAAATACCTTTGTGTCAATTAGAAAATTGACCTAATATGCGAATGCATGCATCAGATGTTAGTGACTGTTAAATCCTAGAGTATTTGCATATAACTATTTTTAATTTTAAAAAGGGAAAGATGAGCTGGAGTGTTAGCAGCCCATTACTTAAAAATCCTCATGTCATTCCTCTAAGTTCTCTGTTAACTATTTTGGCTCAAGTTCTATCTCCCCTTGATATGACTTGGGCACTCCATAATTGTGCATCAAAGATACCTTGATGTGAAGTGCCCGTGTGAAGGGGAAGGACGGTGCCTGTCCAGTTGTAGAAGGAAGTTCCTTGGGCACATGGTCCAGCCCTTAAAAGCCTTAATGGGTGCAGCACACCAACATGGCGCATGTATACATATGTAACAAACCTGCATGTTGTGCACATGTACCCTAGAACATAAAGTAAAAAAAAAAAAAGCCTTGGGCTTTGATTCTTTAATTGAACAAAATTAAATAACCTGAGAAATGATGAAGATTTGCCTGTGCTTTTTCTGGTGCTTCATGGAGGGATATTATTTCAGACCTCAAATATGCATTTTCTTCATGTTCCTTGTTGAAATTATCTGCAAATTCTACATAAAAAGGGATTACTCTATCACCAGCAAAGGTATCACATGTATTTCCATAAAAACACCTGTTCTGTGTTTTGGCCAGTATCAGTTCAACTTCCAAATATATA
>NW_016803982.1:5674054-5711549 GCF_001698545.2 Rhinopithecus bieti
AAAAATATATAAATAAATAAATATATTATGTGTGACAACATTTTAAAAAATCTTGATATCTTCAGCTCCTAAACTTCTCTTTATGTCTAAATTATTTATCAAAACTGTTTATTTAAAACAGTGAGATACCATGATGCACCTATGAGAACAGCCAAAATCCAGAACACTGACACCACCAATTTCTGGTGAGGATGTGGAGCAACAGCAACCCTCATTCACTGCAGGTGGAAATGCAAAATGGTACAGCCACTTTGGAAGACAGTTGGTAATTTCTTACAAAATGAAACATACTCTTACCATATGATTCAGTAATCGTGCTTCTTGGTATTTACCCAAAGGAGTGGAAAACGTATGTCCACGCAAAAACCTGCACATGCATATTTATAGCAGCTTTATTTGTAATTGCCAAAACTTGGGAGCAATCAAGATGTCCCTCAGTAGGTTAATGGTTAAACTGTGATACATCCAGATGATGGAATGTTATTCAACACTAAAAAGAAATGAGTGATCACACCATAAAGAGACATGGAGGAAACTTAAGCAGTGATTACTAAGTGAAGAAAGCTAGTCTGAAAAGGCTACTTACTCAATAATTCTGAATACATGACATTCTGGAAAAGGCAGATCCGTGGAGAAAATAAAAAGATCAGTGGTTGCCATGGGGTTAGCGTGAGGGAGAGATGACTAGGAGCCCAGGGGATTTTTAAGGCAGTAAAACTACTGTGCATGATACTCTAATAGTGAATATATGTCATTATACATTTGTGCAAATCCATAGAATGTGCAACACCAAAGCTGAGCCCTAATGTAAACTATGGACTGTGGGTGATAATGCTGTGTCAATGCAGGTTCATCAAATGTAATAAAGTACCTCTCTGGTGGGAGATGCTGACGACGGGGGAGGCTATGCATGTGTGGGGGCAAGGGATATATAGAAAATCTTTGTACTTTCTGCTCAATTTTGCTAGCCGGACATGGTGGCTCACACCTATAATCCCAGCACTTTGGGAGGCTGAGGCGGGCAAATCACTTGAGGTCAGGAGTCCGAGACAAGCCTGGCCAACATGGTGAAACCCCATCTCTACTAAAAATACAAAAATTCACTGGGCGTGGTGGTGGGTGCCTATAATCCCAGCTACTGGGGAGGCTGAGGCAGGAGAATCCCTTGAACCCAGGAGGCAGAGATGGCAGTGGGCTGAGATCACACCACTGCACGGCAGGCTGGGCAACAGAGCAAGATTCTGTCTCAAAACGAAAACAAGAACAAAAATTTTGCTGTGAAACTAAAAGTGCTCTGCAAAATAAATTCTCTTAAGAAAAAGGGTTGGGCTATAAATATTTTACTAAAGCAAAGCAAGAGGTTCTAATGCCCCAGAGGAGAGATTTCTAATGAGGGACTTGAGGTTCTGTCATGATTTAGGGAGGTTACAGGGGAAGATTCTTGAGGCTGGAGAAGCTCCCCTGGAGCCTGGGGTGTGGCCGCTGCCACATATGTCCAGAACCACCTGAGATGTTTCCATCACTTTTGTATTTATTAGCTGTGCTGTCTGTCTTCTTGGCATCACCACTACCCCTAAGATCTCTGCAGAGGAAAAGGTAGGAAATATATTTCTCAGAATCTCCTTCCCCTGAATGGTCTTGGGTTGGAGTTTCCCAAAGAAAGGCAAGGTGAGACTGGGGAGGCTGCAGTAGGCAGTGGTAAGATCCAGGGCAAGGCCCTAGAAAGCTCTCGAATAGTGGTTTTCAAACTTGAGCTGTATCACAAGTACCCAGACAACTTGATAAAGCACAGACTGCTGGAGCGCATCCTTGGAGTGTATGATTCAGTAGGCCTAGGGTAGGGCCTCAGATTTACATTTCTAGCAATTTCCAAGGTGATGTTGATCCTGCTGGTTCCCATACCCACTTAGAAAATCAGTTTTAGAAAAATAGCTCCTTCAATGCTTCCATTTCCTTGAATTAAGACTCATGATGTAGAGAACACATAGCATGACCCCTGTTTTCCAGAATAAACTTGACCAATATTCAGTGCATGAACAGACAGAGCTTTCCAGAGTGCTTAAGCCTCCCCAAGAAGCATGATTACTGAATCATACGGTAAGAGTGCTAAAGTTTAGAGAAGGGACTCAGGCAGGCTGGCATTGCTTCCAGGACCTATGTGGTTTCGATCTCCATGAGACAAGGCCCCTGCTGCCATGCTGGTCTTCAGCTTCCAGTGGGGAAGGGAAACTTGGGCCTCTTGCAGCCAGGCACTTTTGACTCTTTGCTCATTGACACTCCCCAGCTCTATGGAACATGCCAGGGCAGGACAAAGCCTCCAACTACTGGCCCTGGAAGATAGCTGTATCAGTCCATTTGCACTGCCATAAAGAAATACCTGAGGCTGGGTAATTTATAAAGAAAAGAAATTTAATTGTCTCATGGTTCTGCAGGTTGTACAGGAAGCATGGCTCCAGCACCTGCTTCTGGTGAGACCTCAGGAAGCTTCCAATCATGGTGGAAGGCAAAATGGGAGCAGGCATGTCACATGGCAAGACAGGAGCAAGACAGAGAAGAGGGAAGTCCCAGACTCTCTCTAAACAACCAGATCTTGTGTGAGCTCAGAGAGAGAACTCTCTCATTATCACAAGGATGGAATGAAGTCATTCATGAGGGATCTGCCCCATTACTCAAACACCTCCCACCAGACTCTACCTCAAACACTGGGGATCACATTTCAACATGGGATTTGGAGGGGACACACATCTAAGCCATATCAACAGCCCAGGGAGTTGCCCTGAGTCACAGCTGATAATAGGTCTGCTGTGGCCGGGCGCGGTGGCTCAAGCCTGTAATCCCAGCACTTTGGGAGGCCGAGACGGGCGGATCATGAGGTCAGGAGATTGAGACCATCCTGGCTAACACGGTGAAACCCCGTCTCCACTAAAAAAATACAAAAAATTAGCCGGGCGAGATGGCGGGCGCCTGTAGTCCCAGCTACTTGGGAGGCTGAGGTGAGAGAATGGCGTAAACCCGGGAGGCAGAGCTTGCAGTGAGCTGAGATCCGGCCACTGCACTCCAGCCTGGGTGACAGAGCGAGACTCCATCTAAAAAAAAAAAAAAAGTCTGCTGTGATGGCAGGGACATGTAACATGTATGGCTGGCAGCAGGCAACGTGACATCCAGTTGCTGTTGGAGTGGACGAGGTGACCGCAAGCAGCTGTGTATAAATAAGAACAAAGTTGCTTCTTTTAAGCAAAGGCCTGGATTTGTGGTGAGGCTAAGAGGCTGAGTCACTTGTGAGCCACCTCAAGAGCTCTGCTGTGGCAGCTGAGGGACTTGAGCACCACATGGAAGGGACTGCTAGCCTCACACAGGTCTCTGGGGCCACAACTGATAGAAAGGATGGTCAGAATACCCAATATTTGCGAATCTCTAAGTGGCCTTTTCTGAAAAAGAAAGAAATACTTTACAGGTAAAGAAACAGACTCAGAGGCTAAGCAGCATGACCAGAGTCAGTTAGTGGCAGAGTCAGGACCATGACCAAGTCCTTTAACTCTGAATTCCATGTTCAAACTATCTGCCTGCAGTCCCCTCTGGGAACCCTGGCTCCAGGACAAAGGGACAAAGGGGACCACGGGGAGCCACCACGTGCTTAGGCATCGTGGAAGAGGGAGCACCTCTTCCAGGTCCCACGTTGGACACTGTATATCTCACCTGTTGAACTACTCAGTTTATCTTTTCATTGTTAGTAATGTTACATTTTGAAATAATTATAGCTTCAGAGTAATTTCACCCAACTTCCCCCAGCTGGTGCATCTTACAGAGCTGCAGTACAAGGTGAAAAGCAGGGCAGGTTGTCTTGAAAGGAGCAGTTTCTCCCACAAATGTCCTCCAAGCCCTAAGTCGCAGGCATTTAGAAAATCCGGTAATTGCTGTCATTTTCATTATCAGTTAAATGAGTCCCCTAATGTTTCAGAACTGCAGATGACATGAGATGTCCCTGCTGGGGAGAAAAACTTGATCCCATTGGCAAACCAGCTCCTGAGATTTGTATCAAGTCCTCTGCATCTCACAGCTACCTTGTGTCTTCTCTATTGAAAAGTGGCTGGGACGTTCAGAGACCTTCTACTAATGGCAAATTCTGAGGTTGGTGGATATAGTAAGATCGGCAGACCTCTCTGGAATTGTTTATATAGCAGAGAAAACAGAATTTAGAGTCAGGCAAATCTGAGTTTTAATTCTTATAATCAATCATGCATTAAGTATTGACATTTCTTCTAATATTGTCTTAAAATGTTAAGGAAACTTATAAATAATTTCTTGTAACTTAACTTTTAACGTACGTCTGTTTTATTATGCCGACTAGATTATAAACTGCTAAATCACATGTTTTGCTTTTTTTTTTTTTTGCATTTGCCCCTATGGTTTGATGATTAGATCTAGAAACACTGACACGATTGTTGAAACACAGATAGGCGGGCTTCAAAACACTGAAATTCAATGACTATGCAAGGTATCATCCACCAATTTGTAGTTATTAAAAAAATAAACTCACTGGTAAGCAAAGCAGGTGTGTCGCCTTAGAAGCGGAATGTGAATGTTCATTTGGAGTTTGGTAATCAGTGTAATATTGTCCACCTTAAAAATCATTTTCTTGGGTCAGGCATGGTGATTCATGCCTGTAATCTCAGCACTTTGGGAGGCCGAGGCAGGCGGATCACCTGAGGTCAGGAGTTCAAGACCAGCCTGGCCAAGATGGAAACCCCGTCTCTACTAAAAATACAAAAGTTAGCCGGGCATGGTGGTGGGTGCCTGTAATCCTAGCTACTCAGGAGACTGAGGCAGGAGAATTGCTTGAACCTGGGAGGTGGAGGTTGTAGTGAGCCGAGACTGTGCCAATGCACTCCGGCCTGGACAACAAGAGTGAAACTCCATTTCAAAAAAAAAAAAAAAAAATCATTTTCTTGTGCTGTAGGTTTAAATACAAAGAACCCACAACATGAAGACATTTGAAGATCTCAGGTGAGATCTCTTGGTGAGTTTCAGGTCTCCTAAGAATTATGTTATATCCCTAAGAATACACATGGTTTTCACAGTTATTATGTGCTAGATGAAAGACACAAAACAACTGTTATGGACTATCTGTGTCACTCCAAAATTCATACGTTAAAATCTAACCCCCAATGTGATCACGATGCAGCCTTGAGAGGTAATTATGTCATGTGGGTGGAGCCTTCATGAATGGGACCAGTGCCCTTATAAGAAGAGGCCAGAGGGCTAGCTCACTCTCTTTCCACTATCTGAGTATACAGTGAGAAGACCTCAGTCTGCAACCCGGAAGGGAGCCTTTCCCAGAATCTAACCATGTTGGTTCCCTGATCTCAGGCTTCCAGCTTCCAGAACTGTAAGAAATAAATGCTGTGTATAAGCCACCCAGACCTTGTTATAGAAGTCTGAACTAAGACAACAACTATACCAACCTTAAAAAAATATGCTGGAAGTTGTTTTTTTTTTTAAAGGGAAAAATAGGATTGGTTCCAGTGCTCCAAATAATGACAGGAATTGCTAAATACAAAAGCTATAGGTATTTATTGAACAGACGTGAGCTATACAAGGGTATGCCTTGTGTGTATACAGGTTGCCTTTGTTTAATATTTTATCATAAAACATCCATGTTATAATGTTGTATATGGAAACAACAGTGCCAGGTAGAAGGTGGATGGGCAATGGAAAATAGGTTATGGAAAATATACTAAAGCAAGATGTTTCCATCAACACCAAGCTATTAATGTTTGGGTTTGGCAGTGACCTTTTGTTGATCAAACAAGGCTTTGGGGTTCAGGTAGCACAGAGAAAACACCTGAGACAGGAACCAGAGGCACACTACTTCAGTCCCAATTAATGTCGATATTGCATCCATGTTCTTGATAATGCCAGCTTCTGTGGCCATGGCTGCTATTATCCCTGCCTTTTTCCCTGTTTGAAAAGAATCTTCTCAGCAGAGCTAGTGTCAGTAGAGAGTGTGTTTTATGTTATTGTGTTTGTGCTGGTGTCATTTGTGCTACTGGTAATTACTCAATTGTTTCAACCGGCAATATGATTTCCAACACCAAAACATTATCATTTATAGAAATAGGTAATCCTGATATTGGTGTCTTAGATTCCTAATCTTTCAATGCTAATGATCCCTAAGCAATTTCAAAAGAGATCACTTTGCTGGTTATAAAAACAATGATGCCGAGTATGGATTATGACTGTTCCTTGCATGACTCGAAAGCTTTTCACCCATGTGTTTGCAGTGACCTCTGTGAGAGCCTCATAAAATTATTCAATGCTTTCCCAGTAATGTTTAGGATAACCTGAGTGAATTCTTTGTTCATCTGAGGGTGGGAAGGTGTTTTCATAGCTTGCATGGTTTTTTTTTTTTTTTTTTTTTTTTTTTTGAATTTTTTGAATTTCCAGCTTTTCTGCCCTGCTTTTTCACCGTCTTTGCGGTTTTATCTGCCTTTGGTCTTTGATGCTTGCATGGTTCTTGACAACCATACTTGTATTTGGACAATCAAAAATTGTGTGTTCTTTGCTTCGTGCCATCATGAAGAATTTCAGAAAGAGACGGGATTTGACCTTAGTGTTTTAAATGGGCATGGTCCTGCTGCCAAGTTCAGCAAAACAGCAGCTACTGCTGTCTGATGTACTCTGAAAGCCCGATCAGTCAGATCAGCCCATTAGAGACCTGACCTCATGGACCCGCTTGCAGCGTGGTGGTGGGATGATGGGCTGATGTGAGGACAACTGCTCCATCGTGGTCAGCGCTGCTGGGTTGCACTGCATGAGGAACCAAGCTCAGTTTTATTTCCCTGCCCTTCTGCAAACAATTATTCTAGCAACATACACTAGGCATCTAGAAAATAGTATGAAATGGATTTTGATGTTTTTGGGCTTGGATTAATTTGCTTCACTGTAGCCCTTGAACTCTTGAAACAGAAGTATCAAGAACCTGCTATTCTCTTAGTGGGCTTTGACCATGTGGTGCTCCAGAAGTTATCTCCAAATATACTTCAAAATATCAGGCAGAGGTGTCCTGTCTAAAGTTAACTATGTGCCATATACCTGTTATGGTGGCCACCAGCAGCATCTTTCTGACGACCGTGAATGTTCACAATGATGCTTGAGAAAGGATGAAAGAGGCAAAATATGCGGCGAATATATTGAGTGTCTCTTGGGAACTTTGTTCTTTTCACTGGATCGTCTTTAGAGCCTTCAGTGAACTAGCTCACCTTCCACCATTTGTTTATTACATGCATATTACCCACAGCACCTGGCCGAATTGAGCCTGGTATACTTCTTTTGTTGTAATCGAAAAGATGTCAGAACAAAGTTCCATGCTTATGGTCTGGATGTGTGAACAATAGGCATTCCCAAGAGCACCCTCAGTTCTCTCCTGGGTATCAACAAGAAATCCTCGCCGCGAAGACTGAATGACACCAAGTACAGTAGCTCAATGGACTTCATGGCACTTGGGAGAACTTAGGCTTTTGTTTTGTTAGACTGTCTTTTGTTTTTCAGCTTGTGTGTTCACTGGAAATTCAGAATAAGCCATTTGTGAACTAGGGATCTAGAAAACTTGTCACCAGATGACACATCTATTTTGGGGGCTGGCGAGCTCCAGGTGGCCTGATTGCTTGTCTCGGGCTCCCCCACTGCTGGGACTCCATGCATATAGTCTCAGCTAATGTGGAACATGGAGGGTGCCTATCCTGAAGGTGGGCTCCTTCTGGGATGCCACCTGTGCAACCAAGTGAGTCCCATCTGGGTTTGATGCAAATTCTACAATGTCACACAGTTTGGGTTATAATATAGGCTGTATTGGGAAGATGAAAAACTAACATAGGCCAAGGGTTGTTGAGAGAGAGGAGGCACTGTTTCCTGATTCCCTCATTATCCCAGGGAGGTGTGTGAGGCCAGGGCACCATGCCAGTGTTTGGACCCCACACTCTAGGGGAGTCCGTTTTTTACAGGGCATTTAAGAGAAGGTACGCATGTCAGTGGGGGAAAACACACTCATTATCTGGCAGCTCGCAGTCTGGATTTGGGCTGCCAACTGTAGGTAGGAGTTGTCTGGGAATGTTAGCTGACCAGACCTCGAGACATTGGGGCTGAAGGAAGTTATGCACCCCATTTCTAGAAGGAGGACATTACTCATCTCATGGTAAGCTAATTCCTTGCATGCAGCCCTATCTGCTGATTCCAGCTAACTTGTTCAGGCTACCCAGAGAGTTCCTAGGGCTACATTCAGATGATTCTGGTAATCACCCCACATGGCCATATAACCATGGTTTGACAATAAAGAGTAGGACAGAAAGACAAGAATTACTTTGACCCCAGTTAATTATATCCAACTAGTTTTATGCCATTTTGACCATTAATTGAGCAGAAAAGAAACATTGAAGGAAAGAAAAATATTCAAGCACCCTAAGCAGACTTGTGATCACCTGGAATACTATGTAATAATTTTAGATCAATGGCTCTGCAAATATTTAATGAGCAACTACTATGTGTCTAACACTGTGCTAGGTATTGGGGTGAAACAGTCTCTGATCTTAAGGACCCACAGTCCAGTGTACCCCATAGGAATATAATAAATATTCATGACTGATGATTGATGATGCTGAATTACATTGTTTGAATCTTAGGATAAAAGTGATAAAATAAAAAAGAAATATTGCATTAGGTGTAACTATTTTCTCTTTGGGTGTAGCTCAGAAACTCTGCTTGCATTAATATTATGGTAAAATCTAATTGCTGGTAACAGCCACAGGCAGTAGTGTGCTGCAGCCAGTTTGCACCAGCCCACAAGAACCAATTACTAGATTTTCAGCAATTTTGTGAGCCAGTTGGTAAACATAGCTGTTATAAAAATAAAATTATATAAACTTACAATTAAATAAATTATATTAAAGACAAAGACAGTGATATTTAAAATTCATCTCTTCTTAAACATTTTAGTGCATTTTACTTTTATCTGTGCTCTTAAGGTAATCTACATTGCCTGCATCTGAGTGGTAGAAATGTCATATAATGCTGTGCTATTGCATATCTCTTCTCAACTCTGCATTCAGTGATGGCACCGTTGTAGTTTGAAATCATCTGTCATGTAGTATTTACACCATGGAAATCAGCAGACACCACAAATTAGGGCTTGATTTACTACCAAAGCTGAAAAAAAATTAGTTTAATGAATATAATTAATACAAGGGTAAAAAATAGTTTAACAGAAGATCACGTATCAGCTTTAATGACAATAGATTTATTGGGGAAAAACTGGATTGGGATAAAATTCCACTTGTCAAGTCACAGTCGAATTGCAGTTCTAGGTTGGCTGTGGTGTAATAGTTAATTTTATGTGTCAGCTTGACTGGGCCATGGGATGCCCAGATAGCTGGTAAAATATTACTTCGGGGTATGTCAGTGAGGGTGTTACTGGAAGAGATTAGAATTTGAAACAGTAGACTGAGAAGATGGCCCTTCCTCTGTGGGTGGGCCTCATCTGATCTGTTGAGGATCGGAACAGAACAAAAGGGTAGAGGCAAGCTGGAGGAACTCTGCCTGACTGCTTCAGCTGGGACATTGATCTTCTCCTGCCCTTACTGCTTCTGGGTCTCAGGCCTTCAGACTTGGACTGGAATCTACACCATCAACTCTTTGACTTCCAGGCCTTCAAATGACACCACCATCTTTCCTGGGTCTCTAGCTTGCAGGTGGCAGGTCATGGGACTTCTCAACCTCCATAAGCATGTGAGCCACTGTGTTATAATGAGTCTGTCCATCTATCTATCAACTATCTATCTCATCTTTTTATTCATCTAGAGTTTCTATCTAGGTAGACAGAGAGCTCTGAGTATCTAGATAGATAGAGAAGTAATATTCTATAAGTTCTGCTTCTCTGGAGAGCCCTAATACATAAGGGTTTGGCAAAAATCAATCAAAACATTCTGTAAGAATAAATTAGCTCTATGAAATTGACAATAAATAATATTATTTGTATATTGTACACTATACATCCTTTATTGAAATTTATAACAAACATATATATTTACACATTTTTCTTTTTTGGAACACCAGTTTACTGTATTTACTGTAACACCACTGAGTATAAGCCCATCATTGAAGCTGATAGCAGGAGACAGGCTGTTAAGACAGAGGTGGTTTCCTCAAATGAGATGGAGGGAAGGAGACAGTCACTGCTGCTCTCCTGGAAGGAGAGCCCTCTTCACCCTTGTTCTCCTGGTCCTTTCTCCTTAGCAGCTCACCAGAGCTCCCTGACATCCACCTCTTAGGGTGTAGAGACTGTAAAGGTGTCTTTCCTTTGATCGTGAAGAAAAAATGGGATTAGAAACACTTTATTTTTAGTGCAAATGATTGTGGAAAATCCTTCAAAGTCTTCATATTCTTTTCTCATAAGTATGCTGTATTAGTTTGCTAGGGCTGTGGTAACAAAATACTGTGAATGACAAGGCTTAAACCACAGAAATATATTTACCCAGTTCTGGTGGCTGGAAGTCCAAGGTCAGGCTGTCAGCATGGTTGGCTAATTCCTTCTAAGGCTCTGAGGAAGAATCTGTTTCCTGCTTCTCTCCTAGCTTCTGGTGGTTTTATGGCAATCTTTGGTGTTGCTTGGCATCACCCAGATCCCTGCCTTCATCTTCACGTAGGTGAAGGAGGAGTTGATCCAATCCTCTGTCATCTCTGTCCAAATTTCCTGTTTTATAAGGACACGGTTAGATTATGTTAGGGGTCATGCTAATGACCACATCATAACTTGATCATATGCAAAGATTCGATTTCCAAATAAGGTCACATTCACAGGTACTGGGGGTTAGGACTTCAATATGTTTTTGGTGGACACACTTCAACCCATAGCATTTGCTCAATAAACAATGAAAATAAAGCTGAACTCTAAGGGATAGGAAATTGGTGCTTGGAGTCACAAGGTAGTTTGATGAAATTACAAATTCTTGTATAGCTAAAGGTGACCATATGAAGCAGAGGCTGCTGGTGATCCCCTAAATCCAATTCTTGACTTTTTGCATAATAGTAGCATTATTAGCTGACCACAGCCACCAGAATAAATATTTGATTTCCAAGTCCCCCTTACAGTTAACTGCAGTCATGTGATAGCTTCTAGCACATTTAGGAGGTGTGGTTTGTCTCCTTCCTGCCTATTCCGATCCTATTGCTTGGAATACAGCTGTGATGGTTGATGCGCCATCTTGGATGATTTGGATGGAGGCCACTCCCTGGGAATGGCAGAGGAGAAAGCTGGAAAGCACTTGGGTTTCCCAAGGAGCTTGTGAAAGAGCTGCCACACCCACCCCAGATGCTCCCCCTCTGCACTTTAACGTGAAAGGCAAGCAAGAGAAGCAACCTTCCCTCTTGATTAAACCCTTTTTATTTTGGGTCTTTCTCACTTTTCGACAAATACGTATTTTCAATTTGTTCTACTTCACCAAGGATATTCAGTGACTCTCGCATAGCTATAATTATGTGCCTATTTGTCTCTTCTCTCCTTACATCTTAACAGCGAGCATGGTTTAAAGGAGTGGTTTTTAACCAGAGCAATTTTGCATCCCCTGCGTAACATCTGACACTGTCTAGCTATATTTTCGATTGTCACACTTGGGGGAGAGATTCTACTGCTGTATGGTGGGTAGAGATAAAGATGCTGCTAAACATCCTACTATGCATAGCATATGCATAGTAGGCTGTTTCTTCTATGCCCCACGTCAAAGAACGATCTGTCCCCAAACTGTCAACAATGCAGAGGTTGAGAAACTCCAGTTTAAAGGGAAAAAGCATAGACTTTGGAACCACGCATGGATTCAAATCCTGGCCCTGCTAGTTATCAATGTGACCTTGGTTACATGGGTCTCCACTAGTGCAATTTGTGTCCGGAATTGGTGGGTTGTTGGTTTCGCTGACTTCAAGAATGAAGCCGTGGACCCCCGCGGTGAGTGCTACAGTTCTTAAAGACCGTGTATCCAGAGTTTGTTCCTTCAGATGTTCCGATTCATCCACAGTTTCTCCTTCAGGTGGGTTCGTGGTCTCGCTGACTTCAGGAGTGAAGCTGCAGACCATCGCGATGAGTGTTACAGCTCTTAAAGACAGCGCATCTGGAGTTGTTCATTCTTCCCGGTGGATTCATGGTCTTGTTGGCTTCAGAAGTGAAGCTGCAGACCTTCCTGGTGAGTGTTACAGAGTGTTACAGCTCATAAAGGCCACATGGACCCAAAGAATGAGCAGCAACAAAAGTTACTGTAAAGAATGAAAGAAAATACCTTTAACGCTGAGGAACCCCAACCCAGCAAGTTGACGCTGGCTAGCTTGGGCAGCCTGCTTTTATTCCCTTATCTGACCCCCCCCCCCCAACATCCTGCTGATTAGTCCATTTTACAGAGAGCTGATTGGTCTATTTTACAGAGAGCCAATTGGCCCGTTTTACAGAGAGCTGATTGGTCCATTTTGACAGGGTGCTGATTGGTGCGTTTACAATCCCTGAGCTAGACACAAAGTGCTAGACAGAAAAGTTTTCCCAGTCCCTACTAGGTTAGCTACCTACAGAGTACTGATTGTTGTATTTACAAACCTTGAGCCAGATACAGAGTACTGATTGGTGTATTTACAAAACTTGAGTTAGACACAGGGTGCTGATTGGTGTATTTACAATCCTTTAACTAGACACCGAGTGCTAGACAGAAAAGTTCTCCAAGTTCCAACTAGGTTAGCTAGATAAAGAGTACGGATTGGTGTATTTACAAACCCTGAGCTAGACACAGAGTGCTGATTGGTGTATTTACAATCCCTTAGCTAGACATAAAAGTTCTCCAAGTCCCCACTAGACTCAGAAGCCCAGCTGGCTTCACCTAGTGAATCGTGCACCAGGGCTGCAGGCAGAGCTGCCCGCCAGTCCTGAGTGCGCCTGCACTCCTCAGCCCTTGGGTGGTCGATGGGACCCGGTGCCACGGAGCAGGGGGTGGCGCCCATCCGGGAGGCTGGGGCCGGGCTGGAGCCCACCGCGGAAGGGGGGCTCGGACATGGCGGGCTGCAGGTCCCGAGCCCTGCCCCATGGGGAGGTGGCTGAGGCCCAGCGAGAATTCCAGCACAGCACTGGCAGTGCTGGGGGACTCAGCCTCCGCAGGTGCTGGCCTGGGCGCTAAGCCCCTCACTGCCCTGGGCCTGCAGCGCGGGCTGGCCGTTGCTCCGCGGAGCCGACGCCCGCTGGAACTCGCTCTGGCCTGTGAGCGCTGTGGACCCGTTCCCGCCCGCGCCTCTCCATCCATACATCCCCACAAGCAGAGGGAGCCAGCTCTGGCCTTGGCCAGCCCAGAGAGGGGCTCCCACAGTGCAGTGGCGGGCTGAAGGGTTCCGCCAGAGTGGAAGCATTTCCTCAAGGGCCGCCAGAGTGGACGCGGAGGCTGAGGAGGTGCTGAGGGCTGCTAGCACATTGTCACCTCTCACAATCAGGTTACTAATATCTACTGTTTAGGGCTGTTTGGGAGGTAGGTGAGATCATCCTTAGAGAAGGCACACATCAGGCACTCAATAAATGGTAGTTTTCATTTCTTGAAAGGATTTCTCCTTGAGTACACTTCTTGTACACCAGGGAAAGGGATACCTTGCTTGCAGTTTAAATACTCAGGAAAATCAGTCATCATCACACACACAGGCTGTCCTGCAGCGTTGCCTGTCGAGGTCCCCAATCTGATTTTTAGTCCCTTCTGCAGCCTCAGTTCTTGCCCCTTTCAATCTGCATGGTGGAATCCAGCCCCTCCAATCTGCACATACCTCCCCCATGCCTAAGCACACACATTACCCTCTGCCTGAAGCACCCTCCACACCTTTACTGACAGATCAACTCCTCCTCACTCTGCAAGGCTTGGTGGCAGAGGCACCTTTTTTTTTTTTTTTTTTTTTTTAGACGGAGTCTCGCTCTGTCGCCCGGGCTGGAGTGCAGTGGCCGGATCTCAGCTCACTGCAAGCTCCGCAGAGGCACCTTTTCTGGAGGTGTTCCTGCACTGTGGAATGAGCTAAACCTCTTGGCTCTGAGCTTCCAGAGCCTTCTCTACTTAGTTCCATCTCGCAAGAATCAATTCTCTCAGCTGTTAAAGACAGAGAAGGCCAGGCATGTGGCTCACGCCTGTAACCCCAGCACTTTGGGAGGCTGAGGTGGGCAGATTACTTGAGGTCAAGAGTTTGAGACCAGCCTGGCCAACATGGTGAAACACCATCTCTACTAATAATACAAAAATTAGCTGGGGGTGGCATGTGCCTGTAATCCCAGTTACTCGGGAGGCTGAGGCTCCAGAATCTCTCGACCCCGGAGACAGAGGTTGTAATGAGTAGAGATGGCACCACTGAACAACAGCCTGGGCAACAGAGTAAAACTGTATCTCAAAACAAAACAAAAAACAGAGAAAAGTTCTTGCCCTGGAGTCACTTGCAGGGTGAACCTTCAGAGTCACTCTAGAGTGAATGTAAATGTGGTCATGGATAGAAACGTCTGGCACATATTGCAAACACACAAAACCCTTGTTGAGCTTAGTGTCATGTTCTCCGTAAGAATCTGCATGTTATTTGAACGCTGGGACTATGCCCTTTACTTCTGTATTCCCAGCACCCAGTAAACTACCCAGGTAAATTTAAAAAACTTTGTTAAAGGTTAATTTAGTTAGAATTTTCTCTATTTTCTATTTCTATTTTATCTATTATTTTCTATTTTAATGAGAAAGATATAAGATCTCTCATATCTTTCTCGTTGTTCTCAGACAATTCCAAGGGTTTCTATGTCTTATCAATTATACCTTCCTCATATTTTTCTTTCCTGTCATCTCTTCTCCTGCCTGTAATTTTGCACTTTTTTTTCCTACCTGAACTATGAGAATGGGCTTTTAACCTATAGCTCTGCTTCTGGGCCTCTCTCTAATACAACCAGACTGTTGGACTCATCTTTTAAAAATACTACCTGATCATTTCATCCCTTGGTTAAAACCTTTCAAAACGTATCTATTTCCTACAAGATAATATCCAGGGTTCTTGGAATGGAATGCAATGTTCTTCATGACCTGGCCCCAGTTTTCCCCTAAACCCCATCTCCTGTAACTTGCTTAGATGAAGTTGAGACTTCAACCTGCCAAATCAGTAAACTACCCCAGTTCACTATGCTGTGATATGATTGCTTCAGAGTCAAATATTTGGCTTTGTGGAATGCTCTTGCTGGCAAACTCCTCATTCTTTGAGATTCAGGATGAATTTCTACTTCTACAGAATTTCAGATCTACCCAAGCAGTGACGAATTCATCACTTTCTTCCGTGGAGAACAAATGGATTTAGAACTTTCTTCTGAGACATTGGCTTGCAATGATTTATTTGCATGTTTCTCTCACCAGCTAGACTGAGTGATCCAGATTTATTTGCTTTGGCAAACTAATTGTTTCCTATGGGGCCTGGGACCTGTAGGTCAGAATAAGTGCTAAATGAATGAGTATAAAGCTGCTGATTTATTAAAAAATAACTGGGTTAAACTGTGAAGTCTGGTTGCAATATCAGCTTACTAACTAGAATTTACTGAGGAGTTATCATTTGTCTGTCTTCACTGAAAACTCTAAGACCATTGTTTTCCCCACTTTACAGATGGGCAGACCAAGACACAGATAGACTAACTTGCCAAATAGTACAGAATCAGTGCTCATGGTGCTTGAACTCAAGTCTGACTCCAAATCTGCCTGAAGCACCCTCCACACCTTTACTGGCAGATCAACTCCTCCTCACTCTGCAGGGCTTGGTGGCAGAGGCGCCTTTTCTGGAGGTGTTACAGATGGGCAGACCAAGACACAGATAGACTAACTTGCAAATAGTACAGAATTAGTGCTCAGGTGTTCTTAATCACTCCCCCCAACACTGCAAGATCTGAAGATAAAAACAATATTGGGAATAAAAGATTTAGGGCTAGCAACTATTACAATGCAAGCATTTGTGGAATTAATTGATCTCTGAGGGCTTAATTTACAATATTAACACATTTTATTCCTTCCAAAAATGAAATGTGTTTAGAAAAGCCAATTATTAACAAAATCAAATGGAAAGCCATGTGAATGTTCTCCAGAAGCTTACCAAATGCACTAGTGTGGGTGCCCCTGGGAACTGGTGAAAACCGTTGACTTACCATCATAAATAGAGATTGAGGTCCCCCCACCCAGGTGGGATTTGTCCTGTCTCAGTTGACCGGGACACAAGATGCATGGTAAAGGTTTTGGCTGTCATTTTCTATCAGGACAACTGGCAAAAGAACTGTCAGAGTCACAACAACCCCACCTTCTCTATCAGTATCCTTGTGGTCTTCCTAACAGCTCTGTAAGGAGAGAAAGACAGGGATTCAATCTCCATTTCACAGATTAGAAAACAGAGGCCCAGAAAAGTTACATGAAGCCATCTACGTTCCATCCTCCACTATTTTGGCATCTACTTTGATGTTTTTCCATGTGAAAGCATTTTCTTTCAAGACGGCTTCCCGGAATTTTAGCAAGAATTTGAGAGCCAAGTATAAGAGGAGCTAGTCCCTCTGCCTTAGAAGGGAAGCGTGCCCAATGTATTTTTGGTTTGACATTCTACTGCCGGGCGTTTCCTCTTCGCTGGTGTTGTTTGTAGTCAGGCCTCGGCTTTTAACATGCAGGTCTGGGGATGCACCTTAAGACTGACCCAGAGTAAGGACATTTTAATGCTGACATTTCCTGTCTCAATTTCCTTCCCTGCTTCCTTATGATTAATGGTCAGGCCTCCTCCCACCTGCGTTCCTGCCTTCCAGCCAGAGATGCACTACCCGACAGGAACAGAAACTGTTTGCCTGCAGTTTTGTAACTAAAAATAACAATGAGAAAAATGTTCAATTAATCTCTCGCCTCCCCAGCCTGCCTTGCACCGGTTCTCTAGGTTGTACTCACATATTAGGTCGGGCAAGGTGCTGGCCAGTTGCAGAGTCTCTTTAAACTGCTAAGGAAAGTGGAGGCTGGAGGATTCTAAGCCAGGTCACAACATGTAGCAGGCAGGACCTCAGGCTTTACTTTAAAAATGATCTCCATTAAAAGATTACTGTGTGCCAAGCACTGTGCTAAGCATGCCATCTACATGATGTCATTTAATCCTCATAAAGCAACCCAAAGAGGTAGTTTGCATCATCTACATTTTAAAAATAATAAACAGAATCAGAGAGGTTAAGTAAGGTGCCGAAGGTACACAGCTACTACAGACAGGATTTAAACCCAGGGTTCTCTTGGTGCATTTTCGTGAGCATCTGATGTGGTTTTTAATTTTAGTAATTATAATTATTAAAATTGTTAACACTAATTTAACATACCATTTTTAAGTCTTTAGTATTCACTGGGAAAGATGTTAAGTTCAGGCAGAAAGGAGAAGTAAGAATAATTCCTGCCTTCAAGAAGTTTTCCATTAGGTGAAGCAAGTCTGTTGTCTCTCACTTCTTGTACTGAAGAAATTTGAGGAGTTGTTTGAAATAAAATCATATTTGTCCCACTCAGTCATGACATAGTTCCTCTTCTATTTTTGACCCACTAGCAGACATTTGATAATGTTTAGGATGAATGTTGTTTTTCTCAACCATTAAAATGTAATTCAGGTCTCAAGGCAATGATTACTCTTTTTCTATTGTATTTTAACAAGTAGCACAGAGGGGTCAGTAGACCATTGGTAATAGACAGAATCTGCATTATGCCCAACAACAGAAGGATGCCGGACCACCCCTGCTGCATGTCAGTAGGTGGCAGTCTGGCTTTGCACACACTGTGTGCCTGGGCTCAAGTGGGTTTCACAAATCCACGTGCTGTGGAAATTCCCATCGTCAACCTTTTCAGAGCTCTCTGGCCCTAAAAGCAATACAGTCTCCAAACCTGAAGACATAAATGTTGTGATTGAGACATTTCAAGAAACTCTTATTAGCTTGTCTTAGTTGAACTTTGGGAAGACTCTTATGGGGACACAGATCCATAGCTGCTGTGTTTTGCCATCAACTCCACCTTGTCCGTGGATGTTGTGCCTGCTAAGCACTCTCTCAGGTCTCACCCACCTGCACCAGGTCCCTGAAATGGGCTGCCACTGCTCACCTGAATGGCTCTCTTCTTGTGTAGCTAACTCACAGAATTCAAATAGCTATGTCTTCCTCTAGGAATTCTCAATCTCCCAAGATATCATCAGCTGTGATGAAATGATTGTAGGACTTTAACATAACCCTGTCAAGGAAGACACCAACATTATGATATTTGTGATAATAATGGCTGAGAAGTTTACCTCTGAATCAGCTATAAAAAAAACTTGTTTGCTAAGAAAACAACCCCTAAAGATGAGATTATGGGAATCCTGTTGAATTAAAGGGAGCCAAAAATCATATATGCAATCATACATTGCATGAGTTATACCATTGTCTAGATGAAGTGGTATCAAAGTACATTCCATTCGTGGAATCAAGTTCTGAAGAAACTCTGAAAATTTTGATTTGGCAGTAATCTTGAGTCACTCCATTTATTAGAAAGAAGAAGGCAGCCTTTCTTCAGACCTTTAAGTCATGTGATAGACTTTACACTTACAGTAGTCCAATTTCTTTAAATTAATAGATTAACTAAATTAGTTTTACTTTATTTGGAGATCTAAGTAATTTGGCTAGTTTGACTAAATGAGTTTTACTCTGTTTTTGAGCTTCATATAGAAGCAAGAAATTGACATAATTATCTAATGACTTTTCTCATCACAAGATATTGGATCAATTTCCTCTTTTGCTTTTTCAGGAAATACCTATTGGTGAGTGCCAAAGAAAGCTCCTTAGGAAGCTCTTTAAATAAGCTGCTGGAAGCCACTTTTCATTTCTTTGCTGACAGAGATGAGTGCCTATATCCTGGAATTAAACTTGGGCCAGAAGGAATCTGTCCCATCTGCTGGTGTGACGGAAAGGGTCCCAGGAGGACATCTGCCCTGAAGTCCCTCCTCCATGATGTCAGGCATCTGAAATTCCACTTTTAGAGATGACTCTGATAGACTCTCAGTCTTTAAAGATTCACTCATACGAATGCAAATATTTCTGCAGGCCACAAATTAAAGCTTTGGGGCAGTTATCACTCACTTTCCCACTGAGAAAGCCACCCAGGAGCTCCCTCAAGAATGTGCCCAGGCAGACCCTTTCAGAGGGGAGGCATGTGTGGAGGTCCTGGGGTGGAGGAAGGGCACTGAGAGCAGAGATGACAGTAACCAGACTCCATCCATGACCCCCATGGCCCTCTAGGACCTGGGCCTGCCCACCTGTCCAACCTCAGCTCCCACCATTCACACCTTGGCTTCTTGGCCTTTCTCTTCGTGGACACACCATCCTCTTTCCTGCCTTAGGGCATCTATGGTGGCTACTTCTGGAATATTCTTCTCCAAGAATATTGGAGAATTCTCCAATTCTCATGGCTGGTTCACCTTATTATTAATGTCTCCAATAGCTCCAATATTCCTGTCTCTGAGAGGCCCCCATTAATCACCAGCCTCAAGTCATCCTTCTTTCATGTCTACCCTGATCACTCTCTATTATGCTCTCCTGGATTGCTTTATTCCTAGTGCTTCCATGTGGAAATTATCTTCTTTATTCGGCTGACTACTTGGCAATTTTCTGTGTTTCCTTACTAGCCTTTGTTTTATTATGTAACTTTTGTTTTTTATTAGAAGATTATGTTTTGCCTAATTCTGTTCTCTCTTATCCACATCCTCTCGGAATTACCTACCATTGGTGTGTCAGTCTGTTCTCACATTGCTATAGAGAAATACCTGAGGCTGGGTAATTTATTTTAAAAAGAGGTTTAATTGGCTTAAGATTCTGCAGAGGTTTAATTGGCTCATGATTCTGCAGATAGTACCGGAAGCACTGCTTCGAGGAGGTGATATGGTTTGGCTCTGTCCCCACCCAAATCTCATCTTGAATTGTAATCCCTGTAATTCCCATGTGTCATGGGAGGGGGCCGATGGGAGGTAATTTAATCATGGGGGTGGTTACCCTCATGCTGTTCTCATGATAACGAGTGAGTTCTCACAAGATCTGATGGTTTTATAAGGGGCTTTTACCCCTTTTGCTCTGCACATCTCCTTGCTGCTGTCATTTGAAGAAGGACGTGTTTGCTTCCCCTTCTGCCATTATTGTAAGTTTCCTGAGGCCTCCCCAGCCATGCGAAACTGCGAGTCAGTTAAGCCTCTTTCCTTATTAAATTACCCAGTCTTGAGTATGTCTTTATGAGAAGCATGAGAACTGACTAATACAGGAGGCCTCAGGAAACTTAAAATGATGGTGGAAGGCAAAGGGGATGCAGGCACATCTCACATGGCCAGAGCAGGAGGAAAAGAGAGAGGAGGTGCCACCCACTTTTAAACAACCAGATCTTATGAGAACTCACTCACTATCACTAGAGTTGCACTGAGGGGGTGATGCTAAACCATTCATGAGAACTCCACCCCCGTGATCCAATACCTCCCACCAGGCCCCACCTCCAACATTAGGGATTATAATTCGACATGAGATTTGGGCAGGGACACAGACCCAAACCATATCAATTCATTAGGTACTCAATATTTTTTATAGTATGAATAAATAAAGAATCAAATATAAACTTATTACTTCAAGGCATAAGCTTGTCTGTTGGAATCAGTAACATGAAGCCATCAAGAACAGGGAAGGCGCTGAGATTTTATTTTACCTGCAAGCTAATGAGCTAGCCTGCCACAATTTCAGATATACTGGAAGAAGATATGAGATTCCTGTCATAGCAGTAGCCAGAGTATCAGGAGTTGCTGCTTTTAGGCCCCAAGCCTGAATTTCCGTAGGAAAACATAGAGTAACATGAGTGGGTACATTATAGGAGAAGAACCCTGAGCTTAGGAAACCCAAATAGTTTATAACAGGAAGTAAGCCTGCCTGACTCTTTTCCTGGAGGGAGACATTATCTTTTATTATACTGGACAGTAGACAAACCTGCTCTTTGCTCCAGAGGAAGACACATTCTCTATATTCAAGCATATTCTCTTTAAGGGTGTTTGATTGTATAAAAACATCTTGGAAAAGAGAGTCCACTTTGTTGGCAAGATATATAGAAATGTGAGAGACCCATGGAGAATTGCCTCCTAACAAAGTCCATCTTCCTGGTCTATCTTTAATAATTCCTTTATCCCATCTCTCCTTCCTATCCCAAGAAAAGCTCAAATAATGTTTGTTTAATGGAATACTTACTGCATCCTACCTCACATTTCTTTCTTTAGGGAGATAGCTTGTCAATAAATGGACCCATTCTTACTGGAATGGCTGTGTGAGTAGCCCTGTTTCTAGAACTTTGGAGTTTTTAGTCTCAAACCAGGATACCTGTTTGTTAGTGGGTTCCTGGTGGAGTGCCATAGGGCAAACAAAGCCCTGGGATTAAAACAGAACACTTCCCTGAATCACAATTTTACTAGAAAAAAAGGAGAAAAGTCTATTAACTTTTACTAAAATACATGTAAATATATTATGCAGTGAGTGCACATTCTCAAGGATTTTAAAGATAAAGAAAATATTTCTTTGGGCAGTACTGCTACCTCTCCCCTGTCCCAGAGCATAGATGAACTTTTTCTTGTTGCTGTAGTGGAAAAATTTTAAGCTCTTTTATAGAACAGTGTTTTGCAAACTATGGGTCATGACCTGGTAATGGGTTGTAAAATCATCCAGGTGAGTCTGGCCAACAATTAATAGTAATTTAAAAGATTATAGAATGGACAATATCAGAGGGCGTCTGTAATAGTTAATATTAAGTGTCAACTTGATTGGAATGAAGGATGCAAAGTATTGGGTGTGTCTGTGAGGGTGTTGCCAAAGGAGATGAACATTTGAGTCAGTGGACTGGGAGAGGCAGACCCACCCTCAATTTGAGTGGGCACCATCTAATCAATTGCCAGGACAGCTAGAATAAAGCAGGCCTGAGAAGGTGGGAGAAACTGACTTGCTGAGTCTTCTGGCCTTCATCTCTCTCCCGTGCTGGATGCTTCCTGCCCTCGAATATCAGACTCCAAGTTCTTCAGCTTTTGAACTCTTGGACTTCTACCAGTGGTTTGCCAGGGGCTCTCGGGCCTTTGGCCACAGACTGAAGGGTGCACTGTTGGTTTCCCTACTTTTGAGATTTTGGGACTTGGATTGGCTTCCTTGCTTCTCAGCTTGCAGACAGCCTATTGTAGGACTTCACCTGTGATTGTGTGAATCAATACTCCTTAATAAACTCCCCTTCATATATACATCTATCCTATTAGTTCTGTCCCTCTAGAGAACCCTGACTAACAAAGATAAGTATTATTTTATTAAACATTTATTTCACATTGTGTGTGTGAATGAGCTGGGCTGCAATGTTAAATGTATTTCTCATTTTGAGTTGCAGTCATAAAAATTTAAAATATACTACTCTAGAGAATGTTACAAAATCTAGAAATTATTGTTCATAAATATCTTAAAATCTATTCGGGAATTCAGACATGGAAACAAAATTAATACCAAATGGTGATGAAGACTTCAGAATCAGACTCTCAAATTTCTTAGATGAAAAAGCTGAAAGAATAGCAAATATGATGGATGATAGAATAAAAACATCAAATAATCTCAGATTAAATTGGAGAACCATGAACAGAAAGGTAAGTGATCAATGTGAAGTTCTGATTTTATATTTGGAAAAAAGGGATCCACCAAATTAGGAAACTACTGTTTCTAGGTCAAGCTAGATTATGGTTCTTGTGTATTTATTGCACATTTCATCACATCTGTGGAACTCTCTTCAGTTGGGGGAGTTTGTTTGCAGAGGCATTTATAAACCTGGTGGATGGCATCTGGAAGAAGATGACCTACAATGCGGAATTTTTACTTGGACAAGAGAACACTAGGGGAATAAAGGAAACAACATTTATTGATCATATACTCTATTTCAGGAAGCTTACACAACTGTCTTTATATATTTGGAAAATTTCAGCTGAAAGAGAGAGGGAGTAGGGATTGTGTCTGGCTTTAGACAGCTGCCGAAGCTATAGCATTATAATAGCTTCCATTCATCGAGTGGGTACAGGTCACCAGGCATTGTAATTGACGCAGTGCGACATTTCCTGGACCAACAACCATTTATCAACCATTTATCAAACATTTATGTGTCAGACATGATGTAAAGCATTTTACTTGGACTATTTTGTATAATCGTCCCAATAACCTTTTGAGGAAGGTACTGATTTTGTTTCCATTTGTAAACAGGGAAAGTGGGTCTCTGAGAGATAGTCACTTGCTTGGCACTGCATCGTTGGAGTAACCTGGGGATTTGCTATTGTCAATAAAATAGAGAAGGAACTCTGTTGCAAACTGTCACTTTAAAACTTCTAAATTATTTCTTAATTCACTGAGACTTGGTCACAGGCTAACTTTGAAGACCCCAGTGACATATGTTTTTCCTTGTGTAGCCCGAGAGTCTGCATCTCAAGATGGTTCTCTGGGAATGAGTTGGGAAGCTGCTGAGGAGTGAGCAGTGACACTCTGGCTGGTTGGCTTCACTCAGAGGCGAGCTTTTCTTGCTGTAATGTTCTCTTCCAGCTCTCTCTGGCTGTCATGCCCTGGAGCACTTTTGGCTCCTTACCAGGCTTCTACTTTAAACACAAAGCACAATTTTGCATTTCATCATCATTTTCTGAAGCCAGGGTGGTGCGTAGTGATGGTTTCCAACTGTTAAAGGTTTCATTCTGCATCTGTGTACTGGTCTCCAGTGCTGCCACCCCAGATGGAGGGCTCGTCCTGAGCCTTTGCTTTGAACTTGAGTGCAGTTGGGGGCTTGCAGCTTAATGATTGCAAGGAAAAATGACAACAGATAGAAGTTCCCTTGGGTGGACAGAGGTGAAGGGGAAAGCCCTGAGCCCTTTGCAGAGGAGCACGTGGCTGAGGCTGAAGCAGGAGCAGCCTCCAGGGTGTTGGCTCCCTGTCCTGAGAGCCTAGGCTGCTGTGTCAGGGACATGCGCCAAGTCGCAGCCACCTCTCTGGGGGCTTCTCTCGATCATCAGAGGCTTCTGTGGACCCCAAATGCCTCAGAATTATTTTAGGGTTGAGTGCTTTTGTCAGGCATTTCTCCCACCTCAACAAATGCTCCTTCCCACCCCCCTTTTTCCCCTTTTTCTCTCTCATCAGTCATTTAGCATCATGCAGTGAAGCTCTGACCTGGCAAATTTGAGATAAGTTTCATGTTTTTCTTATGTGATTCAGTGACAATCTCATATCTGGATCTTTGGGGCTTTTCCTTCATCCCTTTTCAGGCTGAAATGGGCTTGGCAATAGTGGGGAATGGGTAGGCAGTTGTGTACAGAAACACTTCTCAAATTTTGATATGCTTGCAAATCACCTGGGGTTTTGTCAAAAATGCAAATTCTGATTCAGTAGGTTTGGGTAGGCACCTGAGATTCAGCATTTCCAAAAAGCTCCCAGATGATTGTGATGCTGCGGGTCCAGGGACCACACTTTATGGGTTTTAACTTTGCCTGAACATGAGAACCACCTAGGGGAATTAAAAAATTACCAATGCCCATGCTCCATTCCAGACCCAATAACTCAAGAGTTTATAGGAGTGGGATCCAGACATAGGTAATTTGTGTGTGTGTGTGTGTGTGTGTGTGTATGTGTGTGTGTGTGTGTCTAACATTCTTCAGGTAATTTTGTTTTGGAACCAGAGTTGAAACCCATTAGATTTGGATTAGTGGGAAAAAGTATTAAATTCAGAGACATAAGCCAAAGTTCTATCCCAATTATACTACTTTCTTAGCATGTATTTGAAAGATGTACTTAGTTGCTCTAGTTATAACATATAATAGTAATTTGGTTGCCTCCACTCGCCTGTTTAGTTTTTACCATTTTACTGAACAATCCGTGATGGCTGTCCATTCCATGTAACATACACTCTCGATTCCTTGTTTGGCATTAGAAACCCTCCATATTTCATCCATCTGTGGCCATTTCCTACTTGGATAGTTTGGTTTGTTTGTCCCCTCCAAATCTCATGCTGAAATTTGATCCTCAGTGTTGGGGATGAGGCTTAACAGGAGGTGTTTTGGTCCTGGGGGTAGATCCCTCATGAATAGATTAATATCCTCCCTGAGACTGGGGGATTGCAGTGAGTGAGTGTTGCTCTATTAGTTCCTGCAAGAGTTGGTTGTTAAAAAAGAGCCTGGTCACCTCCTTGCCCTCTCTCTTGCTTTCTCTCTCACCATGTGGTCTGCACATGCTGGCTCCTCTTCACCTTACACCGTGAGTGGAAGCCATCTGAGGCCCTCACCAAAAGCAAATGCTGGTGCCATGCTCCTTGTACACCCCGCAGAACTGTGAACCAAATAAACTTCTTTTCTTTATAAGTTACTTGGCCTCAGGTATTCCTTTATAGCAACACACATGGACTAAGACACTACTGCACATGAATTTTGGCCCCATCTTATCCCTGGGCACACTATAAGCTTTCCAATCACCTGCCTTGGCTTAAACTAGTCCTTCTGCTCTGCAGTCTCCTTCTACTCTGCCTTCTTCTTCGATTCCTCATATTGTTTGGGTGCAGTCACGGCCATCCTTCAAGGCCTACTTCCAATTTCAGTTATACTAAGAAATTTTCCCTTACACACTTTCTAGTGAGTATGAATCCATGTTTTATTATACCTTCCTTCTCTCTTGTATAATTTACTAGTCTACTTTGTGTCAGTTATTTTTATGAATATCCTTTTCCTGTTTCAGATTGTGAACTTCCGGAGCACAAAGACCACCTCTTATTTCTCTTTCTATCCCTCCTCGTGTTATAGGAGTTACTAAGAAATTATTTTAGGCAGATAGAGAGGAAAAGGGGTGGACCCCTTTTTGCTTCTTTTAAAGCAGCCCCAGAAACATTTCTTGTCTAGCAAGAAAGCCCTGGCTCTTGGAGCCAGCGGCAAGCTTCGATATGCAAATGATGGCCATTGGAAACTGGGTCCACCCAAACATGGCAATTCCTACCCTCCTCTTCTTGCCCTTGCCCCCACATGTGCCTGGCAACATGGCCACCCCACATAGCCCCAAGTGTGTAGAACATCATGGCGCACTGAATTTGCATATTAAAAGACTAGGGTGGGATGGCCAATTTTCTCGTGGCTACGTGAGTGACAAGCCTGGTCAAACCAATCCCCTGAGCCCTATGCAAATCAAACACCACAACATCCAGCCTCCTTATATAAGCAGTCACTTTTCCTCCCTACAGGGGGTTTTCTCTTTGTTCACATCCCCCCTCCTTCTGTCTCTGTAAGGGGGAACTGAGAACAGTGTCTGCAAGAGATAGAGGTTGGCCAGGGCTTTGGGTTCAGGGGCCTCCTCAGTCACAGCCAGACAGTGCATCCAGCATGGAGTGATTCTTTTAGTCTGAAGTAAATTCAAAAAATTCTGCACAGTCCAAGTCATCTTTGGTTCAAAGGCAGGATATATCTCTCTGACAGAAAACAGGAGAAGCTTGGGTTTGCCTTCATCTTGGAAGGTTCACCTGGCATCTCAAACTGGGAATTCTTGAACTGGGAATGACTCAAGATGGGGTGGAAGTTCTTAAGGATGCTTTGTGCTGGAGGGAGGGGAAAGGAGCTTATGTGTATTGATCACCAACCATCTATTAGGCAGAATAGTTTATCTGTATGATATCATTTACTTCTCACAATGACCCCGTGAAATGAGTATTATTGTTCCTCTTTTAAGGATAAAGGAAGTGAAGATCAGCTAGATTACTTAACTGCCCGAGGCCACAGAGTTAATACATGACACAGCCCAGGTTTGCACCAAACTCTGACTGACTCCAAAACCAATACTACCTGTTTTGAAGGAGAGAATTTACATCTGGTTGTCTCCCATCTCTAGTTGAGATTCCCTTCTCATGAAGATGCAAGATAATCCACACTGCTCCTGTGTCTTCTTGACCAGGACTGGGTTAATCTCTTTGGGAACCTTCCTCCTCCTCTTCATTCTAGATTGTAAACTCAATGAAGGCAGAGATGGAGTATTTAACCATTGCCACTGTCCCTTGGGATCCACTGCGGATTGGTTTTAGGAGCCCCCACCACCTCAAGATACTAAAATCCAAGACCCTTATATAAAGTGGCATCATGAAGATCCACGGATGTGAAAACCATGGATACAGAGGACCAACTGCATATCTTGCTCTCCAGTAGGAGTTAGAATAGACCAAATATTAATTCTACAGGCTTTTTTATCTGGCAATGGCTGGGGTTCTTAGCCTGCCACTCAATGACTTGGTAATCTTGGCAAACTACCTAAATTTCTGAGCCTTGATTTCTTTTTACATGGTGGATTGTGGTGAACATTAAGTAGAGGAAAGCACTTAGCTGAGTCCCTCACACATAATAGACATTCAATAAATTTTAGATAATCCAAACTCTTCCTATTATTCTCTAGTAGGGTGACGCTGGACCTAAATTGACAAACACATTTTGTACTTTTCCATAATTCAACTTAATTCTAATGTCAATCTCCTTTCTTCTGGGAAGAGTGGAAATGCTCTGTGTGAGTCTTTCCTTCCTTTTCCAGGTGGGTATATATGTGGGCTTAAGTAGTGCAAGGCACGATAGGAAGGGGAACATCTGCTCCTTCATGGCATCAGTCCACAGAAACATCCATTATTCATTGGGTCTTCTGTTGATTCCTATGCAGATCCATTCTCTTTCAAGAGCCTTGCTTCTTTCTTGGGGCTCGATCTGGGCCAAGAGATCAGTTTCTTCTACCACTGGGTCTCCTCACCATCCTCTTGTGGGTTTTGCTGTCCCCGTGAGACCCTAACCAGGAAGCGGGACCCAATACCTTCCATCTGGGAGCTGCCACTATTCTCTTCCTGTTGTTGACTGACTCCACGCAACACAGACATGCTGACATATACACTCACTGTTTGTCTCTCTCTTTTATCTTCCACAAGTCTGGAGAATCTTTTTCTAGCCTGAGAAGGAGAAAATGTCCTCTCTTACTCCCAGTGGGCAATTTATCCAAGCTTTCTATTTCTCTAAGGGCATCTGCCTTTGGAACCCAAAAGACAAAGGGTTCTTTTTTATCCTCTCCTTTGCTCAAAGTCACACCTTTCCTCTGAGGGTAGGAGCAGAAAATGGCTTAATTAGGATGTGGGTGGAGGGAAGTGGGGAACCAACAGGGGGAAATAGATGTGCAGGGGAAACCATGGGCTGGTGTTTGAGAGGCATCCACCCATCTCAACTCCCCTTGGCTTCATTCTCCCCAGGGGTTCAGGTAAGACCCTGTCTTTGCCTTTCATCCTTCTTGTGTTCTTAATCTTTCAGTTGGCTAATTCTGTGGGTATTCTGATTCTCTGTGTGATGAAAGCTTTGCATGCAATTGTTCCTGTTGGCTTTGCCTTTCCCATTAGGCAATCGAAATGCGATGGCAAACTCATTAGTAATTTCCTACAGAGCCTATCTGTGTTCTCAGGCAGTGAATGTTTCCAAAGACTGTTGACTGACACACACAGAGGTGCAGGCACATACACTGCTGTCTGTCTACATTTTCTTTTCATTTGTCCTCCTTAACAAAGAGGCTCTTATAAATGTTTCTAAGTCATTGTTGACACATGAGGCTATTTCTATATAAATAATTATCTCAAATTACTTACGTGACATATGACAAAAATCCACAAAAGAAATGTGGATTTTTAAAATATGAACTTTGAGTGATTGCTTATCTGGAAAGTCAGATAGCCTGTTTTAAAATGTAAAATATACACCACAAAATATTTCTTCCTGAGTCACATGATGTTTATCCTCATGGAGCCCAGGAGGGACAGAATGTGTAGCATGGTGGGACCTCAGCAGAGACGCAGGCAGGGAAGTCAACCAGGACTGAGCAGAAAGCCATTGCTCATGTTGTGGGCGGGGTGTTGGCGAAACTAGACTTCTGGTTTCTGGTAAAGTATGAGAGGGACTTGGAACAATGAGGAAAAAGCTGAACAAACTGAAAATTCAACAACTCTTCTTCTATCCATCAGAGAATTGAGGTCACAGGGCAAAATGCTGTCCCTAAGATTGAAGAGACCAAGGCAGATGGAGAGAATCACAGTTTACCAGATCAGAAGCCCCAGAGCAGAAAACTCTTCAGGAACCAGGACCAGGGTAGAAAAAGCTAAACTCAAACTGATGAATTTCTCAAGGCTCAGTGTGAACAAGCCTGAGAGTTAAGAACGCCACAGGATCCAGGTGTAGGATGAGGTGGGGTCCTACTTTTCATGAGTTTTACCTCCAAAAGCCCTACAAGGTTCTCACAAGTGACAATCAGAAAAAAAAAAAAAAAAAAAAAAAATTAACTCCCTTTGTCCTTCCAGCAGGTGAGAAAAAAAAATAGCCTTTTTGAATTGTACCCAGAAAATTCTGTGTGTGTGTGTGTTTTTTTATTGTTGTTTTAACGAGATCTGCTCTCAAAAGAAACTATTACACTTTACCAGCGCTTAAAGTATGGGGGTTTCACAAAAGACTGATTGACATGGGGAAGGGAAATACCCAACTTCAGCACCCTCTGGTTTTCATGTTGGGAGGTGGGAAAAGGCAGTAGGAAACAAAAGAAGCAAAACTGAAAGTGCTTATGAAGGTCACAGCCTGAGGACAGGAGCTCATCTGAAAACTGGGCCCTAATAATAGGACCATCGAGCACTCTCCTTCCCCACATCTCATCCTCACATTAATAGGGCTCCTGTGGCATAATAGAGGATTACAACGGAAAAAAGCATGCAGCTCAGACATTGTTTAAGAAGAGTTTGGATAAAATGGATTCAGGTACTGAGGCTAGCACCAGAAAGGGCACCCAGATGGCCGGGACGCCACAATGAAGTGAACAAGAAGATGAGGCCAGGATGGGCCCAGCAGTAATGTGCCAAACTCTGTACTTGGAAAAAAACCAGCATAGAGTCTGCTACCATGCAGATATCCATCAATGACTCACCAACATCCATGTAAAATTACATCTATGACAAGGGACCCAAGGTAGAGGTATATTGTGCTATGAGAACCTATAATAGGGGAATTTGGTATAATCATGGAGGTCACAGAAAGCTTTCCAGAGGAGGGGCTTGAGGAAGATCTAAGAGTTGAGTGAGGTTGCTTTCTAGGCAGAGGGAACAGTATGTGCAAAGGTTCTGAGATGGGAGCAGTGTGGTGAGTGTGAACAACTGCCAAAACCTGAAACTCAGAAATCCTGAGTCTGTGAGAGAGATTGTCAAAAGAGGATGAGTTTCGTTGAGAGGCTGGAAGGAACTGCTGGTTAATACTTACGAACTAGGCAGTCTCTGTGTTGCAGACATTTTCTTTTCTTTTCTTTTTTTTTTTTTTGAGACGGAGTCTCGCTCTGTCGCCCAGGCTGGAGTGCAGTGGCCGGATCTCAGCTCACTGCAAGCTCCGCCTCCTGGGTTCACGCCATTCTACTGCCTCAGCCTCCCGAGTAGCTGGGACTACAGGCGCCGCCACCTCGCCCGGCTAGTTTTTTGTGTTTTTTAGTAGAGACGGGGTTTCACCGGGTTAGCCAGGATGTTCTCGATCTCCTGACCTCGTGATCCACCCATCTCGGCCTCCCAAAGTGCTGGGATTATAGGCTTGAGCCACCACGCCCAGCCAGACATTTTCTTTAAACCCCTAGGCAGTTTTGGAAAAATTTAGATATCACATATGAATGATATCCAGTCTAAAAATAGCCTGAGAAAAAGTAGGATGATGGCGTGTGTGTGCATAGGTATGCCAGTTCCAGAAATCATTTATATAGTCTAGCAGGAAGCTGAATCTACGGTATAGGAACTTGATGCAAAAGTTAAAAAATAAAATAAAATAAAGTGAGAACTCAGCCTGAACAAAAAGAGTCATGGCCTGAAAGTTGGCAGACCTTCATCCAGGCCCTGTCTGTGACTGCTCTGACTGCAGGCTTCTCTAGCCCCTTTAACTATACAGGGCAATTTTTTTATATCCAAGATGGAAATATTTCTTGATCTTGTTGGCTCTTGGGTGTGGTGAAAAACACCAAGTTAACATATGGAAAGCAGGTCTGTAGGAAGATGGTATAAACAGGACAGAGGCTGTCACTTCATTCATTCACGGCACCCATTTCAGTGGACACGTGTCTGTTGAGCATCCTGTGTGCTAGATGCTGGGAATGCAGTGGTTAGTACAACCTGCAGGGTCCTTACACTCAGAGCTTGCCTCCTCCCATCTGGCTAATGTCACTCAATGAATGTCAGTAGCTCTGTACAATCAAGTGCTGAGATTAAAAGATAGAACAGGTTTTGTGTGTGTGTGTGTGTGTGTGTGTGTGTGTGTGTTTCTTTCATGGACCTCAGAGTTCACTGAGAAATAAATCTAATAAACTGTGGAGGGCACCATGAAATAGGAGTAAAAGACATGGTAGGGGGTGTTAGCAATTGAACTGGTGGGGATGCAGACAGGTGATTAGGAAATCTTTCAAAAGAGTTGAGTTTTGAAAGGAGGCAGGAGGGAGGATTATACAATGATGTAATTAATCAGTTTTTATTAGCATAAAGTGTTTGACATACTGGCACTTTTACAAAACTCCATATATATGTTGCTAAAAACCATGTCTTCTGCAAAATTGCAGATTAAAAATAATAGGATTTATGGGGAAATGGGATTAGGAGGATCCCTCAAAATCAATGGCGCTTTGTAACCAAAGATAGATAAAAGCAATGATAATCCAATAAAACACTAGCCTTGTGAAACCTGCATGCTGGCCTGTGCACCTAGTATTGGTCCTCTGCAGCCTAAAGCCCTGGAACTTATGTGTGGTTCATTTCTAACAGTGACCATTTTCATCAACGTTAAAATTTAATTCAGGGAAAAGTTTTCTTCATTCTTTTATTTCTCAACATGGAGAAAATATATTTGCAGCCTTTTCATCTGTAGTTGTAGCTTCCCCAAATAGGTTTAAAACAAATGTGGTTGTTTATGAAGTCTCTAAAGCAGCCAGATTTGCATGAAAGTAACTTCTGTAGGATTTTAACCTTTTGTCTTTATGTCTTTGTATATTTCTAAGACCTTTTCCTTATTTTGGAGAAAGCTTGTACTTAATTGCATGAGAAAAATGTGCTCAGGAAAATGACAGAGGCAGTCACAAAATTTCTTGACACAAACATCATTCTTTCATTTCACAATCAGATATGAGCTAATTTGTGTTTAAGAAATAAGCATTGTAGGCCGGGCGCGGTGGCTCAAGCCTGTAATCCCAGCACTTTGGGAGGCCGAGGCGGGCGGATCACGAGGTCAGGAGATCGAGACCATCCTGGCTAACACGGTGAAACCCCGTCTCTACTAAAAAATACAAAAAACTAGCTGGGCAAGGTGGCAGGCGCCTGTAGTCCCAGCTACTCGGGAGGCTGAGGCAGTAGAATGGCGTGAACCCGGGAGGCGGAGCTTGCAGTGAGCTGAGATCCGGCCACTGCACTCCAGCCTGGGCGACAGAGCGAGACTCCGTCTCAAAAAAAAAAAAAAAAAAAAAAAGAAATAAGCATTGTAGCAGAATCGATCATAAATCATTCCATGAAACAAAGTCCCTGGAAACTTGTTCATCGAAATAAGTGGTGTTGTCTGCACAGTATGAAAATGGACAGATAATATGCTTTATGGCAACAAATGCTCAAAAGCTTTTGAAAACTCTTCATTTGGTAATACTTTCAGAACATGCTGTGGGCTGAATCGTGTTCCTCCCAAATTCATGTGTTGAAGCACTAACCTCTAATGTGACTGTATTTAGAGATAGAGTCTTTATGGAAGAAATTAAGGTTTAATGAGGTCATCTCCAGGGCTTTCTCTAGGAGATCCAATCGAGGCCAATGTAGGTCCCTACTCTGATAGGATTAGTGTCCTCAGAAGGAGAGACACCAGAGTGCTCTCTTTCTCTCCGTTACTCTCTCACTGTCTCTGCCATGTGAGGACATAGTGAGAAGGTAGACATCTGCAAGCCAGGAAAGGAGTCCTCACCAGATTCAGTCATGCTGGATCCCATTCAAGACTCTCTCCAGTAATATTTCTTGTGTTTCACCCTCCTGGTCTATGGTATCTCCTTATGGTGGCTCAGCTGACTAACACAGAGCCCTTATACAGTCTTTCAAATATCCTCAGAGTAGTAAATTTTTGTCTTAAGAAGGCACCTTTTACGCTTGGAATCCGCTAAATATTTGAAGCCAAGGATATAGAACAAAGTGGATGACTGAACAGCATAATAACATTTTTCAAAGTAAGAAAAAACAATGAAATGTAGTTATAAAGTAAAAACATTGCTTTGGACTGGATTTGGGAGTAATTTACAAAAATGAACAAAGGAGAGCATCTTTGTGATAATTGCGCAGTCTCCAACAGAACCACTTTGAAGGACAAAAGTTATTTACAAAATTGTGTTTTTTCTTAATTATAAAAGAACACAGACATATTAATTCACTGTAGAAAATTCCAAAATTTTGGGAAATCATAAATGAATTATAAAAACCCAGAAATGTACTATCAAACCATCTCTTGAGATAAGCACTACAAACATTTTGTAAGAGTTTACTCCAGAATGCTTGGCCCCCAAATATGCACATGCGCACTTCCACAAGCTCATATATTTGGGATCACACTGAATATGGTGTTATGTAACTTGTTTTGTTTCCATTTAACATTATGTTATAAGCATTTCGTAAGTAATTCAGCAGACTTGAAACAATGCAATTACTTGTTTGTATAATATTCCATTCTATAAATATGCTAATCACCTTTTAAAATGATCTACTGCCAGACATTAAAAATGTTCACATAGTTAAATGTTACAAATAATAAGATTTAAAATGATACAGTATTCCATGAACTTGTCCAGAAATGGATAATTAAATGAGTTCTTGAATCTCACTTCTCTTCTAGAAAGCTAAGTGTGCCAATTCCTCCCAGGGGGGACAATTTTTGAAGAAATGACTATATAGTAGAACCAGGGTCAAGAGTTTTAAAGTAATCACCAGATAGGCCATATTTTATGTAGATTTACATAATCCTGTAATTGGCCCCAATCTTCCCCCATGTACCATAAATTTAATCAGAGTGGTCCAATGTCTCAAATCAATGTTTCCAACTTTTTGCAGTAAACCATTTAATGCAAAATCCATAGCTCTATAAAACCTAATTATGAAACTTTCTCCTCTTTATAATCAGCGAATCATAAAGCTCTCTTGTATATACTCAGCAAAAGAAAGACAAACAATATACACCCTAGAATTCTCTAACACAGCTGAGTTTAGTTTTTTCTTGAAGGAACAATCACAGAATGTAGGCTACCGTTCCATGCAGTAGTTATAATAAACCGAGAAGAAACAGACCAAGTCAATACTGTTTTATCATACATGTCCTTGCTCTAGATTTATAAAACTCCTCACAAAAGTTTTAGTGATGTTGTTTTTGTCATCCCATGCCATTTTATGTCTCTATTATTTGGCAGATCTTGAAGGGCAGAAGAGGAAAAAGTGGGAGGATATTTCCAAAGCCACATCCCAGTCTTGGACTAGCTTGAGTGGGTCTGGGTGGCTGTGACAGAGGCATGGGGGACCCTAGGCCTGAGAATGGCATCTTCTGCCTGGTTTGTCCTTCGGGCTTCTAGAGAATGGGACCGTCATCCTCAGCAGTGGAAAGGCCTTGCTGAGGGTTGCACATGCTTAGGAGACACCTGAGTCAGGGAGTGCGGTCACTGTAGACGCCACACTTCCCCGTTTCCTGTCCCAATTCCTTGGGAAATAGGTCACATGCAGATTTTATTGGCTGTATGTGGACCTTGCAGAGTAAACCACATACCCTGAGGAACAGGAACCAGAAAGGCAACTCCCCATCTCCTTAACTGCTCTGACTTCTGCCCTTTCTTTCTCAGCCTTAGCTAAAGAGCTCATCCCTTTCTCCTAGGACTATTTTAATAGTCTCCAAATTGGCTTCCTGACTCTAAATGGGCTTCCTGACTCCAAATTGGCTTCCTATCAGATCTGTCTTTTGGAAGCTTTAAATGTTTAGTTCTTTATAGCCTTCAGGATTAAAATACAATCTCTTAGCATAACATTCAAGGCTCTTTGAGGTCTGGCTCCATGCCTACCAGACTCCACGCTCCACCAAGACTGAAATAATGACAATTACCTGAATGCATCTTGCTGTTTAAGATTCTACAGGTATGACTTTGGGCAAGGAACTTATCTCCTGTCTGTTTTGGCTCATTTAGATGTGAGGGTGAGAATAGAATCTGCTTTGTTGTAGTGTTGTAAGGATTAAATGAGATAATATACAAAAAAGGCATACAGAGAAACCTGGCACATAGTAAAATGCTCAACAAATTCTATTACTGTTATTCCGTCTTCCTGAACTTCTTTATTTTCCATTTTAATCTGCCAGGTCCGTGCTTATCTTTCGAGAGGCAAATCAAGTGCCTCCTCCTCTGTTCAGCGTTTACTTGCCTCTGCTGAGTAGAGATCATTGCTTCTGTTGTCTCCTATTTCACTAAGAACCTACCTCTCACATCATGAGGTATACCCTTTGCAGTTATTTGCTTACATATTTTTCTTTGCCATAAGACTATAAGCTCAGTGAGGGCAGGTACCATGCCCCAGTCATCTCCGTAGCTCCCACTTAGCACAGAGCTTAGCACATGATAAGACCCTCACTTGACTTTTATTGGATGGGTTAGGATTAGGAATCCCCAGCTGCTCGATACCTTCCCAGCCTGGCACTCATATATGACAGTGGGTGTTGGGTTCTCATCATTCGACATTGCAGGTCAGATGTATTTCAGGTGCACAGCCGTGTAAGATGGTCTCTGTGTGTCTGCCCACAGGAAGATGTTGCAAATGTCTGCAGCTGATATCCCCATCCCCCAGAAAGTACCTCTCAGCAAATTTATATGTGCTGGATTCAACATAAGAGCCACATCTCAGTGTGCAAGGGAAGACAGTTTCTGGGCCTGTACCTTTCACCTGACAGATGCCCGATCTACTGTGTCCAGCATGCTCAAGTCCATTCTACAGCAGTTAAGAATATTTTCATTGTGCTTCCAAGTGACATGCTAACATAGATCTGGCTGTTGGGGTGGGAAGGAACACTAACTACATTTTCGAAAATTAAAGTTTCTTCTTACAATTACTAAATAAAGTTGTCCATGCAGGAGTACCAGCTCTTCATAAATCTCTTAAATAGCTCTTGTTTAAAATCTGATAGAATTCCAAAACGTCCATAAAGATGATTAGAATATAGCACAAGAATACCTGGCCACAGAGAAACCTATTTAAAATCAGTTCAAGGCTCGTCTTGAAAAATTGCAAGAGGGGAAATATGTAAAGCAGGAAAAATGTGCTATAAGGAAAAAAAAAGTGTGAGACTCCTTCTCCATGAAAAAACTGTAATCAGATTCCTCAGCTCCGCTGAAAGGATGATACTGGCACTTCAAAGTCTTTAAAAAAGTTATTGAGCTATGAGGCATGAGAACAGAGTGCCAAGTAGATAATAAAGATTACTATGGGGATAAAAATTTGAAACTATCCAATATTAGGAACCATTAAGAAAATTACACTACCTCTACAGTACTATAAAAGCATTAAAGAGGTATTAATAAACATTCTTTAATGACCTGGAAAACACTGATGAATAATATTATGCCAAAAAAAAGTAATTACAAAACCGTATACACAGGATGATCTTGAGTATGTACAATGCATAGTAAGAAACAGAAGGAATCAGTCATATCTGTCATGGCTGTTACCTTTTAGTAGGTGGCAGTGGAATTATAATGCCCTCTTCCTGCTCCTGTCTTTTACCTATTTATCAAGTTAAATTAAAGTAAAACATTTTCTTATTATTTATTTTAGTGAAAAAAAATCTTTGATTCCTATTTAGAACTGAAGTTTGCCAGTGAGTGATTGGCTCTTCTGAAATATTCTCTGATAGGGTTTGGATCTGTGTCCTCACTAAATCTTACATTGAATTTTAATCCCTAATGTTGGAGGTGGGGTGTAGTGGGAGGTGATTGGATCATGGGAGCAGATTTCTCATGAATAGCTTAGCACCATCCCGTTGGTGCTGTTCTCATGACAGTGAGTGAGTTCTGGTGAGATCTAGTTGTTTAAAAGTGTGTGGTACCTTCCCCCTTGCTCTCTCTCTTGCTCCTGCTCCGACTTCACCTTCTGCCATGATTGTAAGTTTCCTAAGGCCTCCCCAGAAGCTGAGCAGATGCCAGCACCATGCTTTCTGTACAGTTTGCATAATCGTGAGCCAATTAAACCTCTTTTATTTATAAATTACCCAGTCTCAGGCATTTCTTATAGCAATGCAAGAATGGACTAATACATTCTCTTGTGGTGGGGGGCGGGGGGGAGGGGACAAGAGGCGTTGTGAGAAA
>NW_016803982.1:5712116-5731587 GCF_001698545.2 Rhinopithecus bieti
CAGAGGCCTTGTGAGAACAGACTTTTAGAAATTATCAGGTAGTCCAGCCCTTCTGGAGGAAGGTACCCATCCCTGGTAAGTTCTTGCTGAGGCTAGGGAGAAAATGGGGGAGTCAGTTTCCTGTTTCCCATATGGGTTCCTGTTCTAGCTCCATCTCAGCTTCCCACACCCACTGTGAGAGCCTTAAGGCTTGGACAGCTCTTCACAGCACCAGGGGAAAGATGGAAGCCACCTGGACAACAGAGAGCCAACTGAGAGATGGGCTTGGGAGCTGCCATAAATGCACAATGGCTCCATTTTGCTTGTACTGGAGATGGAGTGAAAGATAGTGCTTGTTGTGGGAAGTCAGGGACCCTGAACAGAAGGACTGGCTGAAGTCATGGCAGAAGAACATAAATTGTGAAGATTTCATGGACATTTATTAGTTCCCCAAATTAATACTTTTATAATTTCTTACACCTGTCTTTACTGCAATCTCTGAACATAAATTGTGAAGATTTCATGGACACCTATCACTTCCCCAATCAATACCCTTGTGATTTCCTATGCCTGTCTTTACTTTAATCTCTTAATCCCGTCATCTTTGTAAGCCGAGGAGGATGTATGTCACCTCAGGACCCTGTGATGATTGCGTTAACTGCACAAATTGTTTGTAGAGCACGTGTGTTTGAACAATATGAAATATGGATGCCTTGAAAAAAGAACAGGGTAACAGCAATGTTCAGGGAACAAGAGAGGTAACCTTAAACTCTGATGGCCAGTGAGCTGGGCAAAACAGTGCCATATTTATCTTCTTTCAAAAGCAAATAAGAGAACTATCACTGAATTCTTTTTCTCAGCAAGGAACATCCTTGAGAAAGAGAATGCGCCCTGAGGGTAGGCCTATGAACGGCCCCCTTGGAGGCAGCTGTCTTTTACAGTTGAAGCCGAAGGGATGAAATAAGCCCTGGTCTCCTGTAGCACTCCCAGGCTTATTAGGATGAGGAAATTCCTGCCTAATAAATTTTGGTCAGACAGGTTGTCTGCTCTCAAACCCTGTCTCCTGATAAGNTGCGTTAACTGCACAAATTGTTTGTAGAGCACGTGTGTTTGAACAATATGAAATATGGATGCCTTGAAAAAAGAACAGGGTAACAGCAATGTTCAGGGAACAAGAGAGGTAACCTTAAACTCTGATGGCCAGTGAGCTGGGCAAAACAGTGCCATATTTATCTTCTTTCAAAAGCAAATAAGAGAACTATCACTGAATTCTTTTCTCAGCAAGGAACATCCTTGAGAAAGAGAATGCGCCCTGAGGGTAGGCCTATGAACGGCCCCTTGGAGGCAGCTGTCTTTTACAGTTGAAGCCGAAGGGATGAAATAAGCCCTGGTCTCCTGTAGCACTCCCAGGCTTATTAGGATGAGGAAATTCCTGCCTAATAAATTTTGGTCAGACAGGTTGTCTGCTCTCAAACCCTGTCTCCTGATAAGATGTTATCAATGACAAAGCCTGCCGGAAACTTCATTAGCAATTTTAATTTCACCCCATCCTGTGGTCCTGTGATCTCGCCCTGCCTCCATTTGCTTTGTGATGTTTTATTACCTTGTGAAGCATGTGATCTCTATTCATACACTCCCTATTCATATACTCCCTCCCCTTTTGAAAATGGCTAATAAAAACTTGCTGGTTTTATGGCTCAGGGAGCATCATGGAACCTGCCAACGTGTGATGTCTCCCCCGGACACCCAGCTTTGAAATTTCTCTCTTTTGTATTCTTTCCCTTTATTTCTCAGACCAGCCAATGCTTAGGGAAATAGAAGAGAACCCATGTTAACTATTGGCGGCAGGTTCCCCAATAAGTGCTCTTTAAAAATTACTCTGAAGTTTATTGCTTGGAGGTAGGATTTGAAAAATAAATAAATAAAATGAACTTCCTTGCTAGTATGAACTGGAGGGAAATAACTAGATTTGAGAAGGCTGATGGTGACATTGATCAGTGAAGCCCTATTGAAGAAGAAAGTTTAGATAGATTTGTATGGTATTATGCCCATCTTTCCTGGTTGCCAAAGCCCCAGGCCTGGACCTTCTTGTTGCTATAGCGGGCTACCAAAGAGAAAAATAATTTCACCCCACTTGTCAGGAACTTTGCCACATCTCAGCCAGACCCTTATCTATGAGTCATGAGTACTGGGCAAAAAAGACCCCTCATCCTACAAAGTAGTTGGCCAGTGAACCTTATGGTGAGGAGCCTGGTCTGATTGGATAATTCAGACAGATGGTTGTAGATGCCTCTGGTTCTTGAGAATTATAGAGATCCATGGGCAATAAACTCAACCAATAATTTTTGAGTATGTTTCAGGTCCCATTCCAAACAATGAGGATAGGATAGCAAATAATGGGTAGGTAGTATATTACTACAAATAGTGACCCCAAGGAATTGTTCTAGTGGGATATGGACTTTCTAAAAGATGAGGAGAAAAGAAAGTCATGATGTGATTTAACCTGGATTGTTTGCAGTCAGACTTTGGAGACAAGGTAGTAAGGAAAAGAGCATAGGCCTTGCTATCAAATGGGTCAAGTTCTTTACACTGTATACAAAAATTAACTCAATACAGATTGAAGACTTAAATGTAAAGCCCAAAACTGTAAAAACCCTAGAAGAAAATCTAGGCAATACCATTCAGGACATAGGCATGGGCAAAATTTCATGAAAACATCACCGAAAGCACTTGCAACAAAAGCAAAAATTGACAAATGGGATCGAATTAAATGAAAGAACTTCTGCACAGTGAAAGAAACTATCATCAGAATGAACAGGAAACCTACAGAGTGGGAGAAAAGTTTTGCAATCTATCCATCTGACAAAGGGCTAATAACCAGAATCTATAAAAAACTTAAAGAAATTTACAAGAAAATAAAGCAACCTCATTAAAAAGTGGGCAAAGGATATGAACAGACAGTTCTCAAAAGAAGATATTCATGTAGCCAAGAAATATATGAAAATGCTCAACATCAAAAATAGAGAAGTGCAAATCAAAACCACAATGAGATACCATCTCACACCAGTCAGAATGGCGATTATTAAAAAGTCAAGAAACAACAGATGCTGGTGAGGTTGCAAAGAAACAGGAACGCTTTTACACTGTTGGTAGGAATGTAAATTAATTCAACCATTGTGGAAGATGCTGTGGTGATTCCACAAATATCTAGAACTAGAAATAACATTTAATCCAGCAATCTCATTACTGGGTATATACCCAAAGGAATATAAATCATTCTATTACAAAGATACATGCATGTATATGTTCATTGCAACATTATTCATAATAGCAAAGACATGGAATTGACCCAAATGCCCCTCAGTGACACACTGGATAAACAAAATGTGTTACATATACACCATGGAATACTATGCAGCCATAAAAAGAATGAGATCACGTCCTTTGCAGGAACATGGATGGAGTTGGAAGCTATTATCAGCAAACTATTGCAGGAACAGAAAACCAAATACTGCATGTTCCCACTTATAAGTGGGAGCTGAATAATAAGAACACATGGGAGGGGAACAACACTTACTGGGGCTGTCAGGGGGTGGATTGGGGTGAGGGAGAACATTAGGAATAAATAGCTAATGCATGCTGGGCTTAATACCTAGGTGATGAGTTGATAGGTACAGCAAGCCACCATGGTACATGTTTACCTATGTAACTAATTTGCACATGTACCACAAAACTTAAAATAAAAATAAAAATTAAAAAAAATAGGTAAAGGTCTGTCTCTGGGTCCTGGCCTCTAAAGCAATGCTGTCCTGGGCAAATTATTTAACCCTTTTGGGCCTCACTATTCTCATTTATAAAATGGATTTGTATGACAAGTCAAAAGTCAACTTTTCTAGAAATGCAAAAGTGTTTTGCAAATGTATGTATTCTCATTGCTTCACCAACACTTATTATCTTCACCAACACTTGTTATTGTCAGACTTCTTGGTGGCCTGCCAGAAGCAAAGGTTAAGTCTTTTTTGGAGGAAGATGAAATCAACCAGAGCCTCCAATTATTTCCCCATTTTTAGTATGTATTTCCTAGTATGAAACAGATGATCTGGCATGTGGAGACACGTATTGATCCATAAACCCAGAGAAACAAGTGACAAAATTGAATAGACTTATGAGGAATCTAACAAGTAAAGATACTATACATGGACTTTAGAATAACTGTGCTTAATATTTTTAGGAATTTAAAAGACAAGATTGAGAAAGAGAACTGAAAATTTTTTTTCATGACTGAATAAAATTATAGAATTAAAATGCAATAACTAAAAGAGTAATGGATTTGTACATTTAAAGATGGTTAAAATGCCAATTTTATGTCATATATATTTTACCACAAAAAGAGAGGGCAATAGGTTTAACAGAAAATTGGACATTGTTTTCAGAGGTAATAACCTCCGAACTAAGGGAAAATTTGAAGAAAATACTCAGACTGAAATACTGAAAAAGAATCAAAAGATAGAAACAAGTGTAAGACATACTTGAGATGTGGTAATAAGGTCTAACATAAGTGCAATTGGAATCCCAGAAAGACAAGAGAGAGCTTATGGTAGAAGCAAATAAGATGAGATAGTGGACAAAGGCACCCAGAATCAGGGAGACAGGAAAAATATTTGATAAGTGGTTGGGACAGGCACTGATCAATCAGAATGGACATGGCATGAGTCAATAACTGGCAGGGCCATGGTATTGTGTCCCAGCTGAATATCAGCCCGCCTTCCACTAGGGGACACAGCCTACTCACCACCATGCAGCTCTGCCTGGCAGGCTCAAGCCTGCCAGGAGTCATGTCATAACCTCTGCTGGGACAGCTAGCCTGACAAGGGCAAGAACACCCGTTCCCCCTCTTCTATTCCTGCCTCAGCTGGGACACAAACCCCCCTGTAGGCACAATTCCTCTAGCTGGAGTTACCTCCCGCTCACTCAGAGACATTGATGTCCATCCAGAAATAAAGGGGATGCCAGAGAGAGTAGACAGTGCCTGTCCTAGCCAGGCTGCCTTTCACACTCTTGTTGCTGCTACCCTGCCTCTGAGGCCAGCACACTGCCTGACGACTTCCCATCTCTTAGACCTTTGGTTTCTTTCATCTCTCTAGTCCTGTGGATGCACTGGTCTCTGATCTAATTTCAGCTCCTGATACGACTTTTCTTCTCATTCCCCTGGGAGTGACCAGAAATAGCCCTGAGATTGCACAACTTCAGGGGTAACTTCCTCCAGCATTCAATGTGCAGGGCAGGCCTGGCAGGTCATGACATAGCATACAGTGTGAATGGTGCACCCTGGACATGGGAAACCCCACAGTGTTATGATCAGTGTATTTGCAAGGGGGGCACTCTGTGAATCCTGAAGTGCTAGCAGTTGAGAAATCTTCTACATTTTCGGCTTTGGCTATTGTTTGGATGTGGTGACCATCTTTTCCTCTCTCCTTCTTGTTGTGTCTCTGGGGATGCAGATCACAGTATTCACTCCTCTGACCACAATGCAAGTAACCCTACCTGCTTCGCTCCTCATAGTTCTCACTGGGGATAAACATGTGACCCAGGACAGGCTAATCAGAGCCCTTCCCTGGGATTTTCTATGCATGCACCAGCAGAAAGATGCACCTCTTCTGCTATGGGATTGCAAATGTGGAACTCTAAGCCCAGAATTGTTTATGGCCAAGCCCTGTGCTTATACAAACCATAAGGATTAGGAGGGCATTAGGCCAAGTGTTGGGAGAGAAAGGAGTAGGTAGATGAAAACCTATTATTTGAGTGCCTTGGACTGACTAGTTATATAAGGCTTTGTAGGCCCAGTTTTGCTTAAGATAGTTTTAGTTGAGTTTTAATCTCCTCCAGAACAACCTGAAAATAAGAAAATCTTGGTACTTTAGGCATTTCTTACACAAGGGCTATACAAAATGCCTATTATTTCATAAGCCCATAAAATGTGTGGCTGCAGAGATGAAGGACAGTCTCCGGCAAGTGATTTTAAATCAAGTTAAAGCAACATTAAGTGACACACCAGCAGGCAGCACACACACCTAGCAAGCCCTGCCTGGAACTCCTGCAGATGGCAGCTCCTGCAGATACACTAGAAAAGCATTTGAGCCAATTTGGGCTGCAGTTTCCATCCTAACTTTCCCTGGGTATAAAGACCAGTATCCGTGCTGTCCTAGCACCTGCCAAACATTTTCTCCTCACCAGACAGCCGACTTGGAGACGGAAAGGCAGGACAAAACATCTCTAGTTTTTGCTGTCAGCTCAAATGAATGGAAAGCTGACTATTCCGCTGCTGCTAAGTGTACCCAGGCTGACGCATTGGTTGCCATGGTGCCTGAGTGCACTCTGCCACTGCCGAAAATCTCTGCACCTGTACCTGCAAAATACCACTGACAGGGAGCTTATTTCTGTGATTAAAGTAGTTAATCATGCATTAACAGCACAGGAGAACATTCTGCAGACCTGGAATGTGATGTCTCCATAGGTCAAATAGGAACACTTTATGGATGCACTTTAGCAGGTAGTTCAATGTCATTTCAAAGCATTGACTGAGAAGCAGGGGGGCATAGATCTCAGAGGGAGCACAGGGGCATGGAAATCTTGCTCTGTGGACAGGGAGGTCAGACAGCAAGTAGCTGAAGGGTTGGTATGGACATAGAGAGAGTTATAAAGAACATAGCTTTGCTGGTGTTTGAAAGCCTCCAGTGTTTTGTTGGTGTGGTGTTAGAAGGTCAGAATGGTGAGAATGGTGAGCAGACAGCACCCATCTGGGTCTCTTTCTTCCCATTTTCCATACTGTAGCCCTAGTCTCGGTCTTTATTATTGCTTTTCCCTGGACTATTGCAGTTAATGCCTAATCTTCTCCCTGGAGTCATTTGTCTTCTTTTTCAACTTATTTTCCATCCGGGTTGGGGGAGGTCATCATTCCGTGGCTTGCCCATTATACTCTTCTGCTCAGGAACCTTCAGTAGTTCCTTTCTGCGTTCCGCACGGTCCTCAAGGTTCTCCATGATTGTACCTGACTTTCCTTTCCAGGTTTGTCTCCTACCCCTTGACTTCATACACTAGATTCTTCCAGATGGAGCCAGGCATTTACTCACAATATTCTCACAGTGTCTTTGAAAGCTGGAATCCTCCAAGACATATCACTGAAAACTTCCTTCATGAATCCCCCCATCTTCTTCCGAGCAAACAGAATATCTCCCTTTCCCAATTCTCCCTTTGCATGGCACGTGTCCATAATCTTGAATTATAATTGTTTCGTAATTCTTTGTGAGCATCTTGAGTACAAGGCTCCGCTTATTCATCATTGTATCACACATGCAATTCATTTTCTTTCCTCCCCTCTCCTCAACAAACCAATTTTACATCTTATTTGTGAATTCATTTCAGCATCATTTTCTGTCTATAGATGTGTGAGCCCTAGAATTCTCCTCTGAACCAGTTTTAACATCTTACTGGTTTCCTCATTAATTAATGAATTAAATAAAATCTTTGACACATTTGTTTTTATTATTTTTTAAGTTTTATTTTAAGTTCAGGGGTCCATGTGCAGGTTTGTTACATAGGTAAACTTGTGTCATGGGGGTTTGTTATAAAGATTATTTCATCACCCAGGTATTAAGCCTAGTACCCATTAGTTATTTTTCCTGATCCTCTCCATTCTACCACCCTCCACCTTCTGATAAATCCCAGTGTGTGTTATTCCCCTCTATGTGTCCATATGTTCTCATCATTTAGTTCCCACTTATATGTAAGAACATGTAGTATTTGGTTTTCTGTTCCTGTTTTAGTTTGCTAAGGATAATGGCCTCCAGCTCCATCCATATCCCTGCGAAGGACATGATCTCATTCTTTTTAGACAAATGTATTTTATATTTGCATGAGAGCCCTGATTATATTCTATTTTAAAAACTATCCTATAACAATTTATTCCTGAATATCCATTTGTCCATTCATTTGCTCATCATAAACAGTAAACACCAAAAATAAGGGTGCAAATAAGTTATTTTCATAAAGTTAAATGAGCCCATTTGTTAACTTATTCATCCATTTGTTCATATTTTGAACATTTGTTATGTGACCACTCCCATTAGAATCATAAATGTTATATTTATTTGCACTAAAATCATAAAGTTTTATCAAGTCTTAACCATCAACATTTCTTACAGGAGGCATTTTGGGACTGTAATTTGATGAGAATACTGGGAAGAAAGGACCTTGACCTGGCTGTAAGTGACATTTGGAGAGTGTCTGGGAGCATCATGACTCAGCAGTGAGAGGCTCTGGGTAGAGGAGGAAACCTGATAGGCTCTCCCTCAGCAGCGCGCTCCCTCCCCACTGGCGCATATGGAACCTGAATCTTTCCCTCTTCTGCTCTGGCTTCTGTGGCTTTTGCAGTGATCTGAAACACTTGGAGGAGACTCAGGGCACAGAGCCATCAAAGTTAATCAGAGCTTGGAAATGTGAAGGCCTAAAAGCAAAACTGAAAGAGCTGAGATGATTTATGAAGAGAAATTTTGTGGCTGCCTTACAAATCTGTGAAAAGTAATTATAAAGAAAGATGGTGACCAACTTCTTTTTAGTGCACATTGAGTAGGTGAAGAAATAGGTTTTGATGTAAAAATTGCTCAGTAGTGAGTGCTGTTAAATATCGGAATTGATCAGTGAAAGAAGTTAGTGGCTCTCTTCTGATGGTCTTTAGAAAAGCAGATTGCACATTTATACTACAATGCACACATGTGTGGCTTTATCTAGAGGTCACAGGGACGATGAAATTATTTCTTAGATTTCCAGGTAGAGACAAGTTCTATGACTCTCATCTGGCATATATCCTTGAGATTACAATTTGCTCCAGGTGGATGAGGACCTAACATTAATGTGGAAAGGCATTAGCTAAACTTGTCTTTGATTTTCCTGCAGCTGTCTTCTCTGCAGTGCTTCTGAAGATACACTTCTAATACTTGCTTGGTATTTACTTTGTCAGAAGGCACAAGGAAGAGCCCTGGTTCATGGAATCAACAGGTTTTCTTTTGGGTCCTCTCTTTGCTATGCCATCTTCTCTTTATAGCAAGTAACTCCTCTCTTCGGTCTCTGTTTCTTGTTTGTAAAAAGGAAAGATTAAATCTTACCTCAAAGGATTTTTGTGTGTGTGTGAAAACAAAGTCTAATAGTGTGTATGAAGCACTTTATAGTTATAGCACATTGTTATAAATGATAATAAAATGCTACCCAATATTAATGTTTGCTTTGTATCATCATATTATTTCAAAAGTAACAATGCTCTATTTACATGCAATGTAAACAATGCTCTATTTACATGACTTATGAATGAAGAGAAATTTTGTGGCTGCCTTAAAAATCTGTGAAAAGTAATTATAAAGAAAGATGGTGACCAACTTCTTTTTAGTGCACATTGAGTAGGTGAAGAAATAGGTTTTGATGTAAAAATTGCTCAGTAGTGAGTGCTGTTAAATATCGGAATTGATCAGTGAAAGAAGTTAGGGGCTCTCTTCTGATGGTCTTTAGAAAAGCAGATTGCACATTTATACTACAATGCACACATGTGTGGCTTTATCTAGAGGTCACAGGGACGATGAAATTATTTCTTAGATTTCCAGGTAGAGACAAGTTCTATGACTCTCATCTGGCATATATCCTTGAGATTACAATTTGCTCCAGGTGGATGAGGACCTAACATTAATGTGGAAAGGCATTAGCTAAACTTCACACTGTAATTTATGTAATATTAAATATTATCCCACTTCAAATATAGATTCATATACAGTTTCAGTCCTAAAGGGCTTTTTTCCCATGAAGATGCAGTATAAAACATGTACATGGGATGTGCATGCACACACACGTGCACACACCTCACACATACATACATACCATGCATACACCCACACACACCTTACACACACACAACACACACCATAGACACACATGCCATAGTCTCACCAAACTTGTGCATGGGGGCCTTTGGCGGCCGGCAATCAGATTATTCAGTTATTTTGATAAGTAAGGTTGAGCTTACTGCCTTCTCCTCACGTCCATCACTACACTCACTGTCATTACAGTAAGGCCAAGAAAAATCACAAAGGAATTGGGGAAGGGAAAAAATGTGTAGAAAATAAATAGAAAGGAAGGGTAAATTTAAAGAAGGCAATGCAAAGCCATGCTATTCCCACCCTTCTCCATCCCTTGATTTTTCCTTATCTTTGCATCTGAAAGAGAAATATTCAGCAGAAAAAAAAAAGCAAAATGCAGAAGAGCCCACCCCAAGCTTTGCATCTGCAGGTGAGCAGTGGGAAGAACCCACAGGCATGTGGCGAACATCCTCTCATGGCAGGTGTGGAGCTGTGAGGACCAGGGCAGGAGACAGAGGAGTGGAGGGTGAGCTGATATCCTCCTTTAATTCCTGGGCCCTGGCAGTTGCCTGTCTAGAGAAGAGCAGTGCTAGGGGTACAGTCTTTGGAGAAAATGTCAATTTCTGGCTTGAATAACACTTACATAACTTTGCATTTATAATCCTGCTTCTCTATTAGAGAGCAAAATATCAGATTATCTGATATCTAGAAGATCATTTGTAGAAAAGATAGCACAGCCTGAGGCCTGGCTCAGTTCATGAAATGATTCATTTGGAGCCTGTTCACAGAGGCGTCTCATCTCATTAGAATATGCACATGAAACCTCCTTTCTCAGTTGAATTTTCACCAATAACTTCGGCCTAAAGATACTATTCCTTTGGGTAATGAGTCCTGTGATGTCATCAGCCAGATTCCATAAGTTTCTATATACTTGAGAAATGATAATAGTATGATTCCATAACTTTGTATTCACTGTTACTAGTACAGTCTAATTCTACACTTGAAGACAGTCTTGTTCACTTTAAGATGTCCAGCCTCAAAGCTGCTTTTCTCCCTTTGTCTTAGCAGAAGCTGTCCTGTCTGCAGCACTAACAAGAGAGTTCTCAGCCCTGGCTCCAACTGGGAGCTTCTAGTTCTCTCTTAGGCTGAGTGATTCTGGGGTGGGGCTTGAGTGGAAGTCTTTCTTTCTGACCTGTCAGAGATTCTAATGTGCGGCCAAGGTTGAGCACCGCTGCTGGGAAGCAGCACTGGTGGATGGGTGAGAGGAGGAGCCACATCGTGCTGGTCCCCACAGCTTCCCTTCACCTCCTCCAGGGTACATGGCAAGAAGAAGGAGGGAAAGGGCCAGTTGTTCTGTTTAATGGAAGTGGGGGCAGTTGTCTTCTTGGCTGGTCACTGTGGCCCCCCAGCTCTGGAAGGCTTGAGTGCTGGCTGTCTCTGGAGGCACAGGTGTGGGACTCGGTAAGATGGTGAAAGCCCAGCTGTCTTCCAAAGTGCCTGCTCCACCCCAAGGAAACCCACACACTCCTGTCACACCAAAGGTGGCAGTGCAGGAGGCACCCCTATAACTGTTCTCTCCATATCCCCCAAATCCACCTCTCCATCTAGCTCTAACTCCCCTTTTCCCTGCTCAGGTGTCAGAGCAGGACTTGTGCTGGCTGAATAGATACCTGCATTAGCCAGCGTTCATCCAGATAAACAGAACCAGAACCAATAGCAATAAGATGTCTATGTGCTTATGTATGTGTGTATATGTATGTATGTGTATAGTATCTATAAACCTATTCATCAGTCTACCTATCTACCTACCTATCTATGGAGAGGCATTTATTTTAAGGAATTGGCTCATATGATTGTGGGAGCTGGAAAATCTGAAACCTGCCTTAAGTCCCAAGGCAGACTGGAGGTGGAATTCTTTCCACTCTGGGGACCTCTATCTTCCTCTTAAGTCCTTCAAATAATTGGAAGGGTAATCTGCTTTGCTCAAAGTCTGATTTAAATGCTCATCACATCTAAAAAGTGCCCTCATAGCAACATCTAGACTGGTGATTGACCAAACAACTGGTCCCCATAGCCTAGCCAAGTTGACACATAAAATTACCCATTACAGTATCCAACTGGGGAAATGTATGATCCTTGGTTCCAGGGGGAGGTAATATTCCCATTTTCCTCCAGGAAGAAGGTACCTGGAGGGGCACCCGCTCTCTCCCCTCCCTGCCCTCTCTTGTAGCTGCCTAGGGTGAGAGGTGGAAGGGACTTGTTCTGCACATCGGTGCTTCCCCTCTGGCCTGGAAGCTGACTGCTGCCAACTTATTTAGCACGTGGGGCAGCTAGTCTATTTTGTTCTCGGTTTTGAACCTTAATAACAACTTTAGGATAACAGGAGAAGCCCCACTCAATATCCTGGCATACATTGAATATTGTAGATGATAACATAGCCCCAACACATGTTCTGTTTCTTATATACATCTGGAACCACCTTAAAAACTTGGCAACCTGAGCTCTGGAAAGATCCCTATTTAAGAAAAACCCAAAGCTACTAAGACAAATACAGGTCAGAAACTTAGATCTCTCTCTCTCTCTCTCTCCACGAGAACTGGTTGTTGAAAAGAGCCTGGCAGCTCCTTTTCTCTCTTTTTTCTCTCTTGCCATGTGATGCTGGCTCCACTCCACCTTCTGCCATGATTGGAAGCTTCCTGAGGCCTCACCAGAAGCAGATGCTGGCCTCAACAGAAGCAGACGCTGGCCTCACCAGAAGCAGATGCTGGCTCCATGCTTCTTGTACAGCTTGCAGAACCGCGAGACACACAAAAACCTTTCTTTCTAATTACCTAGGCTCACGTATTCCTTATAGCAACACAAATGGACAAAGACAAATACATTCATACATAAATAAATGCACACACGCATATATGTAAGTATATACCAACATGCATGAATACATGTACATATAGTTAGGTGTACTCAGAGACATACACACATATATAAGTGTGTACACACACACACACACACACACAGAGTTATATATTCATGACTTTCTTTTCCAGGATTAATAAGGCTTTTTCTGCCTTATTGGAAAAACATTTCTTTCATTACTTCCTAATCCCTCCATTGCCATCTCATTTAACTCCTGAACTCCAGTTGGCAGATGTTAATATATCCTTATTAGGGACAAGTGTTTTGGATCAATTCATACATCTTTCCATATGGTAATGGAAAGTTTTAATTGCTTGGAGTGAGCTATTTGATCAGTCTGTTTGCCTGTTTTCTTTCAGAGGATAAAAGGGTATTTGTTAGGCTCTGAATGCAAGAGAAAAAATGCAAAGCCCACGTTTAATATCCTTTGGGTACAATTTATATTTTAAATTTCATAATTGTAGCCTTTCCAAATCATTATTTTTTAATGTAGTTAAATATAATTCATTAGCACGGTGCTGAAAATAGCAATAACATTTGCATCACTGTAGTCTCGATGTAATCAGCAGCTTCTGAGCCCATTGAGATTTTTGTGGCTCAGTTCAGTAGGACCACAGAACGGTCATGCGTTCTGCTGCGTGTAGGGAGAGAGAGTTAGTAGCTTCTGCTAGTGAAGAGTGGTGGTCCTTACATGAGCTGGGACTAGCTAGCTCTCCGGTTTCGAACTCTGGAGAGCCGATGGCTGCACCACACACATGTGTGTGTGGTGCAGCCATCGGCTCTCCAGAGTACGAAACCGGCAATGCTCAGCGGCCATTTTGGGGTTCATTGCAGCCTCCTAGTTTTTTTATTTACCTTTATTTATAAGATTCTTGTGGTCTACAGAGAAAAAAAAAGGAGCAAGTATTAAGAAAAAAGTCCTGACGTCTAATTCTGCCACATTTCAATATTTTCATATTGGCTTTTGTGAATTAAAATGTGGAGTAAGAGCTTTGAGAGCATGATGCGAAGGCTCAAGACAGAGGAACAGACCCACGGAATCCTGTCTCCCTTCCATTCCACTTTCCCCTCTCCTCTGAGCCCCCGGAAGCCGCTCTCGCCCTTCTCCTTACCTGGGTCCTGCGCACAGCGCTGTTCTGTGCTGCTTCTCCCTGTCTTCTGCCATAGTTTTTTCTTCCTTTCCCCCTATCCTCCTCTCTTCTTTCTCACTGCTGCTGACCCATCGGTATTGTTTTCCTCTCAAGCTGAAGTCCCACGTGGATCCTTTTGTGTCCCACTGAGTGCAAAGGCCACACAGCCCTCAAGTCTCCGGTGCAGCTGTTAGGGCCACACAGCCCTCAAGTCTCCGGTGCAGGGCAGGTCCGGGGCTCCCCAGGCCAGCGCTCAGCGCAGGCGTCAGGAGATGCTAATGAGGCTTCCCAGGCCAGCGGACTGGACTGCATCGCACCACCCAGGGGCCCTCTTCGCCAGTCAACTGCTCTGCCGTCGTCCGGTTTGTGCCTTCTTAGGGCCCTCAGGTACCTGCAGCTCCTCTTCAGCATGAAGGTGAGGCCAGGGCTTCTGCCCTTTTCTCAATCCACCTCTGCGTCAGCATTTGCTCGGGAAAAGCCCTGCTGCTCCCAGAGTCAGGAGGGGAGAAAACTTTGTACCCAGTCTTGTCTTTTGCTCTCAGTTATTTTCTTTATTTCAAAGGACAGGGTAAAACTTCTTAGGACTGTAAGTTTGGATATTGCTAGGACTGCTTTTTGGGGGGAAGCCTCACAGGGAAGGAAGACGTATCCATTCTCTTTCACCCTTTGGGGATTTTGGGGTGGCTTATTTTCTAAATTATTGACATGGTTTGGCTGTGTCCCCACCTAAAACTCATCTTGAATTATAATCCCAATAATCCCCACAGGTCAAGGGCAGGACCAGGTGGAGGTGATTGGATCACGGGAGCGGTTTCCCCCATGCTGTTCTCGTGATAGTGAGTGAGTCTTACGAGATCTGATGGCGGTCACTCACTCGCTCGCTCGGCCCTGCCGCCCTGTGAAGAAGGCACCTGTTTCTCCTTTGCCTTCGTCCTGATAAGTTTCCAGAGGCTTCCCCAGCAATGCAGAACTGTGAGTCAATTAAACCTCTTTCATTCATAAATTTCCTTCATAAAGAACGGCCAGTCTTAGGCCGTTCTTTATAGCAGCGTGAGAATGAACTAATACAGTTACCAACTACAAGTACTATTTTTTTGAAAGGAGAGAACCATGGCATTTGTCTGACCCCTTATACTTCTAGTCCTCTGGGCTCATTTTTGCAGTCTATTGTTACAATTATATAGGGCCAGAAGGACGTGACAGTCAAGTTGTGAAGGAAGGGACTAAAAACTTTATCTGCTCATTTCCATCCCCCTGCTTTTATTTGCTTTAATCTTTACTGCCCTTGATTGCTGCATGTACCCATTTACGGATATTTTATAACATTCAGTAAAGAATATAATACATTTTAAAACTTATAAGTTTCCATTTTTGTGTGTTTAACACAGTGCCACTGTCCTAAGTATACAATAAATATCAGCTATTAAATTTACTACTTTCAAAAAATATCTCCACTTATTTTATCAACTCTTCACCCATACCAATGCATGATTAGTTTTTTCCCCTCTACTGATATTTACTTATAAAAATGGGATTAAATAAAAGAAAATTTTTTCCATTCCCAATTCTATTTTTTTACTTGTTCTCGTCTAAGCAATTTCTCCAAACTAGCCATGATTGAAAATAATGATAATTTTAAAAAAGCCGTCCTAGCTTTCTTTATTCTGATTTCCTCCACCCTTGGCTTACTTTTAAAAATAATAATGTTGTCATTTCAACCTATCTGCTTGGAATATAATCCTTCTGTCTCTAGGGGAAGTCATGTTTTTGAAGAGTAAAAAATAAGGATTTTGATTTGAACTAGAATTTATCTTGAAGATCTTGAAGTCACACATATTTACTTGATTCAAGAAATAGACACAGTGTCCTAAAGGTCAGAACTTAAAGTGGGACCCCGCTAATGGAAGAACATTTTTTATTCTGAAAAGGCTTGTGTGTTTCACGAATGACAAATGAACTAGTGAGTGAAAAAGGTATTTGTTTGGAGGGTAGATAGCTCCAGTGTGCTGAGCTAAGGAATGAATCACTCAATCACTTACCACAAATTTCTTGAGAGTATATTGTGTGCAGATAACTGCGTGTTTTGTCTGTGTTGATGAGGGGGAACTGAATACTCAACAATATTTAACAAAAATTCATAGACTGTGTACCAGGGACTGTGCTAGATGTTCTGCCTATTTCTCCATCAATCTTCTGAGTGCTAGAGCAACACTGATAAATGCCTGTGGAAAATTTCCCTTAGATATTGTTCACAGACCCCTCAATTTGGCATGTCCAAGATGGAACTTACCATTTCACTATCTTTATTAATGGTGCCTTTTCATTCAGACATTCAAACCAGAAACTCAGTCTTCCCTGGTTCATGCCTTTCTTTCATCAACCTCTCCCTATGTGATCACACCTCATGTTCAGCTGATTCTTCCTTTTATTGGTGGAAGCTGTTTCCTCTCCCACCCCATTGCTGTCCCACTGATCACTCTTTTGTTTTCTCACCTCAGCATTTACAATGGCTTTGTAACTTGTGCGTCTCTTAAAGTTCTTACTATATTTTCCGTGTGCTTCCTGCTAGGGTGACCAACAATTCCCAGTTTGACCTCAGTCCAAACTGAGGAGTTTCCTGGGATGCAGGACTTTGTAAACCTTTCAGTTTTAAAATAGGACAGCTGCAGGCAAACTGGGACAGTTGGTCACACTATCTGTTACTATCTTTCAAGTCAAAGTCTGGGGCAGGTGAATCAGATTGACTGAGAGTCAATCATATGTTATAGCAAAGGAGATTGAGAAAGCATCTGGCATTTTTCAGCTTTTCTAGTGGAAGTTGGATTTCAATTCATAAGGTATGGGAGTCCCCAACTATAGCAAGAGGGTTCAAAGTTTGGGGGACAAAAATTAATAACAAATATCTTCATACACTGTTTCTCTGTATCCAGTCTCCCCGATTATAATGCATTGTGAGTTTTGAGTTAAGGTAAAGCTCACTTTCTTTATTTTTTAACTTTTAAGTTCAGGGGTACATGTGCAGGTTTGTTAGCATAGTTAAACTTGTGTCATGGGAGTTTGTTGTACAGACGATTTCATCACCCAGGTGTTAAGTCTAATGCCCATTAGTTATTTTTTGCTGATCCCCTGCCTCCTCCCACCCTCCACTCTCTGATAGGACCCAATGTGCGTTGTTCCCCACTATATGTCCATGCGTTCTCATCATTTCAGTACAACTTACAAGTGAGGACATGTGGTATTTGGTTTTCTGTTCCTTAGTTTACTAAAAATAATGATTTCCAGCTCCATCCATGTCCCTGCAAAGGACATGATCTTGTTCTTTTTTATGGCCGCATAGTATTCTGTGGTGTACCGTGTTTTCTTTATCCAGTGTATCATTGATGGGCATTTAGGTTGATTCCATGTCTTTGCTGTTGTGAATAGTGGTGCAATGAACATATGCCTGCATGTGTCTTTATAATAAAATAACTTATATTCCTTTGGGCATATACCTAGTAATGAGATTGCTGGGTCGAATGGTATTTCTTGTCTTTAGGTCTTTGAGGAATCATTACACTGTCTTCCACAATGGTTGAACTAATTTACACTTCCACCAACAGTATATAGGGATTCCTTTTTCTCCACAACCTCGCCAGCATTTTTATTTTTTATTATATTTAATAACTTTTATTTTTTAACTTTTTAATAATAGTCATTCTGACTGGTGTTAGATAGTAGCTCATCGTGATTTTGATTTGCATTTCTCTAATGATTGGTAATGTTGAGCTTTTTTTCATATGATTGTTGGTCATATGTATGTCTTCTTTTGAAAAATGTATGTTCATGTCCTTTGCCCACTTTTTTATGGGGTGTTTTTTTTTCTTGTAAANTGTATGTCTTCTTTTGAAAAATGTATGTTCATGTCCTTTGCCCACTTTTTTATGGGGTGTTTTTTTTTCTTGTAAATGTGTTGAAGTTCCTTATAGCTGCTGGATATTAGACCTTTGTTGGATACATAGTTTGCAAAATTTTTCTATCATTCTGCAGGTTGTCTGTTTACTCTGTTGACAGTTTCTTTTGCTGAACAGAAGCTCTTTAGTTTAATTAGATCCAATTTGTCAATTTTTGCTTTTGTTGCAATTGCTTTTGGCATCTTCATCATGAAATCTTTGCCCATACCTATGTTCTGAATGGTAATTGCCTAGGTTGTCTTCCAGGGTTTTTATAGTTTTTAGTTTTACATGTAAGTCTTTAATCTGTCTTGAGTTAATTTTGGTATATAGTAAGAGGTAGATGTCCAGTTTTAATCTTCTGCATATGGCTAGCCAGTTATCCTAGCACCATTTATTGAATAGGGAATCCTTTCCCCATTGCTTATTTTTGTCAGGTCTGTCGAAAATCATAGTTGTAGATGTGCAATCCTATTTCTGGGTTCTCTATTCTGTTCCATTGGTCTATGTGTCTGTTTTTGTACCAGTACCATACCATGCTGTTTTGGTGACTGTAGCCAGTATAGTTTGAAGTTGAGTAAAGCTCACTTTCTACCATATATCCTTCTGTACCCTTGAAAAATCTACTCTTGCTTCCTTGCAAAAGGTAAAGTCCAAACTTCTTAGTGGGTCCTATGGCTTTTCATGGTCTGAAGCCTCATTTCCAGCTTCACCTCTTGCTATCCACCTCCTTAAGTTCTCCCTGCAGCTTCAGGGCTACCTCTTATAGTTCATAAATCATGGCATGTGTCTTCATACCTTCATGGGTTTAATATGGGCTGCTTCTTTTGCTACGACTATGCTTTGTCTCTCCTCTGTGGCATCTTACTGATCCACAGAGATTTGGCCAGTACCAGCCATCTAGGCCAAATCAGTTGTTTCTTCCTCTCTACGCTAACATTTACCATGCTGCATTGCCATCTGTTACTTACATATCTCTTTTTCCCTTCATATTTATGAGTGCTTCACATGCTGGACAAGGTGAAACTCCCATCACCTTTCCTATGAGAGATGGAGAAAGAAAGCATGACCAAAGGCACACGTGAATAAGTGGTAGTCACCAAAATCTGAATGAATTCCATGCATATATGTAGTAAGATATTAGTTGCTCCCTAAATATTTATTTCTTTACTCTTACTTTACTAAGAGAACCTCCCAAATTTAATGGGCACATGGATGCATATTATCTGCCAATTTTTTCCCCTTCATGCTGGTTGGAATGTGAATGTCATGGCAGGAGTTGGAGCAGCTATCTTTGACTTTGAGGTAGTAGCTGATGTTGAAGATAGCAGATTAACAAGAGAGAGCATGGATCTCCAACACCTGGAGCTAATACATCACCCCTGCATTATTTATACTTAGACTCTTTTGTGAGAGAGAAATAAACTTCTATCTTATGTAATTTGACTTTCATTGCCACAGCTATACCTGTAACCTAATTAACATGAGAAAGGGGAAATGTTAGAGGTGAAATAGCTCTTTTTTTTTTTTTTTTTTTTTTTATTGTACTTTAAGTTCTAGGGTACATGTGATAACGTGCAAGTTTGTTACCTATGTATACATATGCCATGTTGGTGTG
>NW_016803983.1:0-1147 GCF_001698545.2 Rhinopithecus bieti
CCTTTGAAGACTATAAGGCCAAATTAAATATTCTCCGTTAAAATGAGAAAGAAGCTTTCTGAGAAACTTCAATGTGGTCTGTGAATTCATCTCACAGAGTTACACCTTTCTCCTCATGAAGCTGTTCACTGAGACTGTTCTCGTGGAATTTGCAAAGTGATATTTGGGAGCCCAGTGAGGGTTGTGCTGAAAAAGGAAATCTCCTCAGATGAAAACTGGAAGGAAGCGTTCTGAGAAAATGCATTGTGACTTGTGGATGCAAATCACAGAGTTACACTTTCCCTTTCATTGATCCGTTGCTAAGACTCTTTTCTTGAAATCTGCATTGGTATATTTCTTAGAGCAATGAAGCTGACAGAGACAAAGGAAATGTCTTCAGGTAAAAACTAGGAAGTCGCCTTCTGAGAAACTTCTTTGTGATATATGAATTCATCTCACTGAGTTACAACTTTGTCTTCACGAAGCAGTTTGCTAACACTGTTGTCGTGGAATCTGCAAAGTGATATTTGGGAGCGCAGGGAGGCCCATGGTGAAAACGGAAATATCCTCAGATAAAACTAGAAAGAAGCTTTCTGAGAAATTGCTTTGTGATTTGTGAATTCATCACAAAGATATTCGCCTTTCCCTTCTTGTAGCAGTTTGCTAACAGTGTTTATGTGGAATCTGCAAAGTGATATTTGGGAGGGCCTTGAGGCCTATGGTGAAAACGGAAATATCCTGAGATAATAACTAGAAAGAAGCTTTCTCAGAAGTTGCTTTCTGATGTGTGAATTCATAACACGGAGATTCACTTTTGTCTTCTTGCAGCAGGTTCCTAACACTGTTGTTGTGGATTCTGCCAAGTGATATTTGGGAGCTCATTGAGGCCTGCGGTGAAAAAAGAAATATCCTCAGATAAAAACTGGAAAGAAGCCTTCTGAGAAACTGCCTTCTGACATGTGGATGCAACTCACACAGTTACACTTTCCTTTTCAATGATCCGTTGCTACGACTCTTTTCTTGAAATCTGCATTGGGATATCTCTTAGCACAATGAAGCTGACGGTGACAAAGGAAATATCCTCAAAGAAAAATCAGAAAGTAGCTTTCTGAGAAACTTCTTTGTGACATGTGAATTCGTCTCACCGAGTTACAACTTTGTCTTCATG
>NW_016803984.1:0-8126 GCF_001698545.2 Rhinopithecus bieti
GTGTTATTATGTTACTAGGGTTTTTGCCCCATTTATAATTTATTTGTCTTAGATATTTTTTTGTACACACATTGAGAACCACATCAGAACTCACAGGAGTTCCCACATCAGAACCATATCAAACAGTGCAATAATTTTTGCTTAAATCATCAAATATAATTTTGAAATCTAAATAGAATTGTCTATTTTATTTACTTATATTTTTATTGCTACTTTTTCTTCTTTCTGATAGTCAAGCCTCCTTCTTTAATAATTTATTTTCTGTTTAGATAACTTCTTTCAACCACTCTTTTAAAGTTGAATTGGTGAAAATTCTCTTAGCTACCCTTTATCTTAGAATGTCTTGATTTTTTCTCTATTACTGAAGTATACTTTCAGTGAGTACCGAATTATGGGTTGACATGATTTTTTTCTTTAGTACTTGAAAAATGTTGTGCCACTTTTTTTCTGGCATTCATAATTTCTAATAAGAAACCTGTCATTTAAATTGTTTTTTACCTATAGTTAAACTGTAATTTTCTTTCACTGTTTCAAGATCTTTTCTTTGCCTTTAAGAGTTGTGGCTAATACTCTTAGTGTGGATTTCTTTGAGTTTATTCTATTTGGGCTTTTATCAACTTTTAAAATCTATAGATGTATTTTTTTGCCAAATTTTGAAAGATTTAGCCATTATTTTTTCAATGTCTTTTGCTGAACCTTATTTTGTCTCTCCTTTGGAACTCTGATAACATGGATGTTAGACCCCTTCTTACAATCCCACAGACCTCAGAAGCTCTGTTTATTTTTGTCAGTAAATTTCTCATTGTTGTTCAGTTGTGGTAATTTCTATCATTCTAGCTTCCACTTAATTTAGTCTTTCCTCTTTTCCTTCCATTCTACTATTGAATCCATTCATTGCATTTCTTATTTTGGTTGTTGCATTATTTATTGCTAGAATTTCTATATTTCTATCTGGTTCTTCTTTATAGCTTTTGCTCTGTGTTGAAATTTTCTGTTACTGCTTGGAGTTCTGACCACTGACAAGGTGGAAATGATGACCCCTCCACTAGACCTCCTCTAATAGCTCCTGGGTTGCAAGAGGTAGGAATGTCTTGTTACTGCTCCTCACATGGCCTCCATTGGTACTGCAGGGGAGCTGGCCTCAATACTGCTGGGCAGTGATGAGTGTCCTGACTCTACAGGAAGCCTTCTCTGATAAAATCTTTGGGAGAGGGAGGGACACTCTGTTATTGCCAGATGAGAAGGGAAGTTGAAAATCCCTGCATGGTTTTCTTTCACACCTAAAGAGGAGTGCTAAATACTGCCAATTGGTGATGAAAGTTTTGGATCCCCACTCAGGTTTCTCTGATACCTACTTGACAGAGAGTATTGAGTGCCTTGTTATAACCTGGAAAGGGTGAAATTCTAGGCTCCTCACTCAGCCTCTGCTAGTACTTTGACTGTAGTTTTTTCTGTGATACTGGCTGTAGGAGAATGGTCATTGTCTAAAAGTTTTGGGTCTTTCTAGGCTGCAACTTTCTTGGTCCTTTACCTAGAAAGGGCAGACTTTTGTTTGGATTCCTTTTTTGTCTGAGGCTATTGGTATTTGTGGGTTACAGCTTTCTTTGGTATCAATTGTAGAACATATGAAGCAAAAAGGAAACCAAGAAAACGTGCTAGATGTTGTTCCTCAAGGCTTGCAGTTTCTACCCAGTCTTCCTACTTCTTTCCAATTTTGCAAGTCTTCTTATATTTTTTGTACATACAATGTCGTGGGTTTATAATTTTGCATAGTAGAAGAAAAGACAAGTATATCTACTCCATATTTCTCAAGTTAGAAGTTCAAGCCTGTCTTAAAAGATAACTGTGGAGGCAGCATGGTGAATGGGATAGGATTAGGAAGACTCTGGATGGGGTCCTGGACCACTCAGAGGAGGGCAGTCATATTTATTTCAGTAGATTTGACCTCTGGGTGTTTTTATTGTCCATTTCCTTATACAAATGCCTCTTGGAGAGAAGTGAGGGATGAGAAAAGTTAGAAGGAAGTTGCTGCTCAGACCTCACAGAACTGCTGTTAAGTATTCAAATATACTCACACAAAAATGCTGTACTGGGTCAGGTAAAGAAGAGGGGAGAAATTAGGTATCCAACTTGAAACTTCTCACATTTCTTTTTTTTGACATTTATACCAGTGTAGGTGGGATATAATTTGGAGTTACTCTAATCAGCTGTTCAAGTACTCAATACTTGGAACAACCAAATATACAAAAATCTCATCTTTAACTTGAATTAATGCCTATGCAGGGAGGTGGATGGCACAAATTTAGTTAGTTAGGGAAGCTTGGTTTCATGGTTTCTGGGCAGTGCAAGGCATTATGTGCTTATAAACTGAACAGCTACAATGTTAATTGCCTGATGTCAAAAAAGGAATAGCACACGCAATAAAACAATAAGCAGTGAACAAGACATATTTCTGATGATGATAAGGATTAAAGCCTGTAGATAAAACGGAAATTTGTAGGGAAAATGAAGCATAATGGATTTCATGTTCTGTCTGAATATACCTTTATATTCCATCATAATCTATTTTGTTATGTATGCTATATATATATATGTGTGTGTGTGTATATATATATATATGTTTGTGTATGTGTGTGCATATGTATTTATATATACTATATATTGTGTGGTTTTGAGGTTGGATGATGATTTTGAATGGAGTACTGAGAGGATCCATAGTCAGGAAGGCTCAAGGAGATGTTATAAGTCTGTTACTTCCCAGGTAGCTCAGAGAAAAAAATAGTCTAGGAACTGAATAACCAGAGACATCATCAACAGAAAATGTTTGATTCCGGATTTATTCCCTGAGCCAAATTTTTGTATTGGAACAAAGTAAAAAATTCATTCAGCAATCACAGTAGATGTTTGTACTCTGAATTCTCAAGCCTGTAAAAGCACTGGTCTAAGGTCTAGGAGACCAAAGCCCTAGTCTAGTTTATTTCATTGCCTGTTCAGATAATCATGGGAGAGTTATTCCCCTATCTGGATGTCAGTTTCCTGATCTGAATAAGAAGGGATTAGATTAGATTAATCCCAGAGGTCTGACATTCTCTGATTTTATTTTTTAGGCAACCAAGAGGTTTTAAAATGTCTAAGGATGGTAATGTCCTGTCAAAGATGATAACAATCCCTATCTCTTAAGGCAGTGGTTCTCAACATGATCTGAGTAATGGTTGGTACACAGGACTCTCTGCTTTTAAAAGTGACCTGATGATTCTGATGCAATTTATCCACTGATCACATTTTAGAAAGTATGGCTTCAAGGTCTAGATAATGACGGTTTTGAGTGCACATGCTGTAAGAGATCATGTGGGCTTGAACAGTAGTCATTTCAACACACACACATGCGTATGTGCATACAAACACACACACAAGTTCTTTGTGTCTTTCATGTACAATAATCCTTGTTTTTGTTTGCCATTCAGGCTTAAAATATTTGAAAGGAAAACCATTATCACTTATCTCCAATTCACATGCATCAAGCCTGCTCCTCTATATCCCCGTTCTTGGTTAATAACATCACTATATATGAAGACACCCTTGCTAAAAATACTTAAGTTATCCTTGACTATTTTATTTCTCTGAAGCATAGTAAATTCTCTACTCTCATTATAGTGTTATTTACTCACATTGTCTACCTGCCAACTCCCAGTCTTTCTTTAATTCTTCAAAATTTAGTCTATATCTCACATCCTCTGAAAAGGTTTTTCTTACATAATACTTCTTTCTCCCACCATAGATGTATTTACTCTTTCTCTAAAGTTACTTATGAATCTTAAACTTGTCCCATCCTTATGGTTATCAGTATATATTATATTTTATTAAAATAATGTTTGTTTTTTCTATTAGACTGGGAGCTCCTTAGAGGTGGTAGATTGGTCATCTCTGTCTCCCCAAGGAAATTGACAGTAAGCATTTGTTAAAATGAATGTTCATGTACTTTTCTAGAAGAAGAGAGTGATTCCAAGATCTGAGGCCCATTATACTCTGCCCCAAGGCCTGAGAGGGAGAAACCTACTCAAGCTCTCTNCTCTGTCTCCCCAAGGAAATTGACAGTAAGCATTTGTTAAAATGAATGTTCATGTACTTTTCTAGAAGAAGAGAGTGATTCCAAGATCTGAGGCCCATTATACTCTGCCCCAAGGCCTGAGAGGGAGAAACCTACTCAAGCTCTCTAAAGATATTGTCGAGTTAAAAATATTATGGCTGCTTTCAAATATCTGAAGAGCTTCTATGTAGAGGATGAATAAAATTCAGTTCTTCTCTATGGTTATAAAAGTGAAAACAATTTGTAGAATCTATAGGGAGACAGATTTAAGAGAAAGAGCAAACTTCTTATCCAGCCATCCTTAGGTTCTCCAAAATCTGGTCATGACCTATCCACTAAGCTGAATCTCCCCCTACCTCTTTGCATGGTAACACTGCTCTTGTCAAACTGCAATACTGACTTCTCCCAGACAAGCCTTATGCTTCAATTTTGGCCCCCTCTCCTGTCTCTGTCTAAATCTTTTATCTATCCTTCGAAGACCAGATAAAATGGCATCCTCTATGAAGTTCATCATACTTCCTTCCCCTCTCCATCACTTTCTGTAGGATTTTCCACCTCCAAAGTGCTCCGCTATTTAGGATTAGTGATTGCAAGCTGTGTCATTTTATAATCTCTTTATTTCAACACATATGTGTTTATATTTCAAGGTTCCTTGTAGAAGGTTTCCTTTTTAAACCCAATCTGACAATCTTTGTCTAGTAGTTGTAATTTATTTGTACTTTTCTTACAATTCTTATGACTTTATTGTTATATAGTAACAATGAAAATAGCTAGCATTTATTGAGTGCTCACTGTCAGCTACAATTCTAAGTGTTTTACATGCATTATTTTATTTATATCCTTACAACTAGTTTATCAGATAGATACTATTATTATCCTCATCCTACAGATAAACGACTTAAAGATTGAATATATCAAGTATTTTCTCAATTATATGCAGAACAGTCAAATAATTTTCCTAATGAATGATACATGTGGAAGAAAAGGAGCCGCTAGGCCTAAGATTTTTCACTTTTGTTTATCCCCTGACCTCTGTCTGGACCACACTGCCTTGGTTTGGACCAATCTGTACTTTATTTCAAATCTACCTCAGTAATTTTTATACCTTTAAGGGAGGAGACCACCTCTCATATTGTCTTCTGCCTAATTTTCTGCCTCAAAGGAAAGAGAAAGTAGGAGATAAAGAAAAGTCATAAGTGAAATTCAATAGTCAGACAGCCTGGTGCCACACCCCAGGCCTGGTAGTTAAAGATCAGCCCCTAACCTAATCACTTATGTTATCTGTAGATTCCAGACATTGTATGAGGAAGCATTGTGTAACTTCCTGTTTGGTTTGGTTCTGTTCTGATCATCGGTGCATGCAGCCCCAGTCACATAGCCCCCACTTGCACAATGTATCATGGCCCTTTCACTTGGACCCCTTAGAGTTGTAGGCCCTTAAAAGGGACAGAAATCTTGACTTCTGGGAGCTCAGATCTTGAGACAGAAGTCTACTGATGCTCCCAGCTGATTAAAGCCTATTCCTTCTTAAAACCAGTGTCCAGGAGGTCTTGTCTAAGACCAATCCTGCTACACCTTCAGTCAACTCTAGGAGACCAGTGCTGGTGCAGTGGGGAGATTTGAGTCTGCCTTCCTTATGGGTGATGGACCAAAAGAAAATAGGAGTACACGAACAGGTTGTGATTTGGGGAAGGAAGCAGCACAGGGCCTTGAGAGGCAGACAGACAGGGCTCAAGTCCTGGCTTCTTTACTTCCTGGCTGTGTGACCATAGACATCTGCTAACCCTTAGTAATAGGCTGGAATATTAAAGTGGAAATCTGAACAAGTCCACAGATCTTTGAAGAAAAACCTGTCATATGTGTCTATATCTGTATCAGAATTTACATCACTTTCGTCTCCATGTTTGACATGCTATGTAGCTTTGAGCAACCCCTTCCCCTTTCTGGACATCATTGTCCATATCAGTAACATGAAAACTTCAACTGGATTTTCTCTAAGGGTCCCTTCCATACTTATACTCTGTGAAAAAACATGAAATAAATCAGGCAGACTAGTCTCCATAAAGGAGCCAGTTTTGGTGACTTACACCATGACTGTTTCCTACTTTGGCCTAGAAAAGAGTAAATAGTGGTATTAATCATCACTTTTATCATCATAGTCCCAAAGAAACATTTATTGTGGCCTGAAGTGTGTATCTGTTATAATGGGGAAGAGTTATACGTGGGTAATGGTATACTTATAATTGGTAGCATTTATACAACTCAGGAAAAATTATAAAATGTTTATGCCCATTAATGATATTTCATTCTCATAAAAATTTATTGGGGATGGTACTTGTCATACCCATTTTACAGATAAGCAAACTAAGTTTGAAGTGATTACATAGTATGCCCAAAGTCACAGCTAATAAGTGAAGTCACAAACACCAGCACCCAGATCCATCTGCATCATAGTCTCTTTACTATGCGATAACTGCCTTTTAAAACAACTGACATAAAATAATTATCATATTTGGCAATTTGTAAGGAGCTTTTCCATCTATTAACTGAATTAATTGAGTAGGATACTATCTCTACACTGAAAACAAAAACAAAAACAACAACTTATAGTCTAGTTGGGGAAGTCAGACATAAACACACAGATGAAAAGTACCAAATGAGTGATACGAGCAGTGAGAGTAGAGGAGAAAGAAAGAGCCCTGGAGGGATGTGGGACTTTCATTGGAACTTGAAGAAAATTTGGATGGGATGACAGAAAGTGGGTAGGCCTTCCAAACTAGAATAACAATGTGAGGTATAGAGGAGGAGAATGCCCTAGGCATGTTTAAGGAATGAGTAAACAGGTTTTGTTGGGGCCACATAATTCGGTAGATAAACATTCAGTTGTTTGGGAAAGTCTAATTGGTAGCAGGCTGGAAATACCAGGCTGTTTATCTCCCATGATAGTGTAGCATTCAAATGCCGTGTAAGGAAGGCCTATGTGAACCATAGAAAGGCCTATGTGGACCATAGAAAGTCATGTGAATTTCTAAATGTCAAATGGGCCCATGGAAGAGGCAAGGTTTGATGTTGGCATCCTATCATCTCAGTCAGTGCAATTTCCAACAAAATTCAAGTTCCATAGTTTTGCCTACTTCAGGGACATTAATACGTAATGATTCATACTAAGTATCAGGATGGGTGGGGAGATTTTTTTCACTACGAAGGCTCTTCAAAGTACCTCCTCAGTAATCTTAACCTTTCCTTCTTTGAAGGGATTGGAAGGATGTAGGTCAGCACCGCCTCGCCAGTTGTTTCTCAGAATAATATACAAACAAGACACTAGTTTTCTTACTGCTTATCTTCAACACTCCCCAGATTTAGCAAAGAGTAGGGAATTCCTCAAGAAATGAGACATAGACTTGGAGAGATGGGCAGAATTGATGTCAACTGTAATAAGATATCAAATTGGAACATTTTCGCCTTTTTATTCTAAGGCTACATTTTACCTTGATGGCTTTTTAAATAAATGTCCATTTGAAACATGAAGAAAGCTTCCTTGTCTGTGGCTGAATCACTCTTGAAGTTCTGGGAATCACCTTTGCTCATTGCCTCCCTTGCTTTCTGTTTCAGCTACCTGGGTCTGCTCTCTCTCTTCTCATTCCTTCTCCTGTTATTCTCTCAGTTCCAAGAAGCTCATTTACAGATGCTGCCATTGTTAGCAAATCACAGTCACCAATACAGCATTAAAATTTGGAGTGCAACAACATCAGAAATTTTAACTATAGAAGGTGTGTGTGTGTGTGTGTGTGTGTGTGTGTGTGTTTACCCACTGACTGAAGAATATTTCTTCTAAACCACTGATTAAAGTTTTAGAATGAGAAAATTAAAATGGCCTCATAGAACTTGTCCTTAACTTGGAGAGAAATCAAAGAACCAAGCTGTTCTTCTGACACGGATGAAAGGGCCCATATCAAAAATATCTGAACCCACTCAAAATTTCCAAATAACATGAGTTCAAGGCCCAAGCCCTGGGGATGTATTCTGTAGAGGCAGCTGG
>NW_016803984.1:12072-13267 GCF_001698545.2 Rhinopithecus bieti
AGAGAATCAGAAAGTTTATTAAAAAATAATGGCTGAAAATTTTCCACATGTGGAGGGAAAAAAAGGGACATCCAGACCCAGGAAGCACAAAAGTTCTAAAATAAGATCAACCCAAAGAAATTATTATGAAGACATACTGTCAAAAGTAAAAAACAGATAGTTTTTGAAATCAGAAAGATAAAATAACTTGTCACAGGCAAGGGAACTGTACAAGGCCATCAGTGGACGTTTTAACAAACATCACAGGCCAGAATTGAGTGGAACATATATTCATACTGCTAAAGGATTTTAAAAAGCGCTGTCTACCAAGAATACTATACCACATAATGCTGTTTTACAGAAATGAAGACAACATGAAGAATTTCTCAAACAAAATGAAACTGAAGAGGTTTATTATCGTGATCCCTAACTTACAATAAGTGTGAAAGGGATTTCTTCAACGTGAAATAAAAATACTCTACCAGGGGGGCGGAGCAAGATGGCCAAATAGGAATAGCTCCACTCTCCAGCTCCCAGCGCGAGTGACACAGAAGGCAGGTGATTACTGGATTTTCAACTGAGGTACTGGGTTCATCTCACTGGGAGTGCCAGACAATCGGTGCTGGTCAGCTGCTGCAGCCCGACCAGCGAGAGCTGAAGCAGGGCGAGGCATCACCTCACCTGGGAAGCACAAGGGGAAGGGAATCCCTTTTCCTAGCCAGGGGAACTGAGACACAAAAAACCTGGAAAATCGGGTAACTCCCACCCCAATACTGCACTCTACCAAGGGTCTTAGCAAACGAGCACACCAGGAGATTATATCCCACATCTGGCCAGGAGGGTCCCATGCCCATGGAGCCTCCCTCATTGTTAGCACAGCAGTCTGCAATCTAACAGCAAGGCAGCAACGAGGCTGAGGGAGGGGCGCCCACCATTGCTGAGGCTTAAGTAGGTAAACAAAGATGCAGGGAAGCTCAAACTGGGTGGAGCTCACAGCAGCTCAAGGAGGCCTGCCTGTCTCTGTAGACTCCACCTCTGGGGAAAGGTCACAGCTAAACAACAGCAAAAACAACAACAACAACAACAACAAAAAGCAGCAGAAACCTCTGCAGACGCAAACAACTCTGTCTGACAGCTTTGAAGAGAGTAGTGGATCTCCCAACGTGGAGATTGAAATCTGAGAACTGACAGACAGCTCAAGTGGGTCCCTGACCCC
>NW_016803985.1:0-1215 GCF_001698545.2 Rhinopithecus bieti
CAAACACAATAATATCTTTAATGAAAGGAACTTTTAACTCAATATAAAATGTGCAAAGGATTTAAAGAGGCAGTTATTTCAAAACTCACTTTTGAAAGTAATTTACTAACTTAATTTTTTGAAGGGACACATGTTTTACTAAACAATTGAAAACATTAAAAATCTAAATCAGCTTTACTCTTTATAGGCTTCAACAATATCCTTTGTAGAATAGGCAATTTGAAGATAAATATGAAAATCATTGCAGTTACATGTCCTAAGCTTTCAACATTTCTATTTTATACATACAATTTCTCTGCAAATAGAAAAATGGGCCAAAGAGCAAACCCAGATGGTCAACAACACTAGAAAAGATACTCTTAGCAAAGGGAAACACAAATTAAAGTAACAATAATATTTTGCCCATGAAACAGGTACAAAATTTGAAAGGATCTATAACAATTATTGTTGGTTGAATGCAGGGAAAAGAGCACTCTCATTTATTGCTAGAGGAAATTTGATCTGCTACAGTAAATTTGATCTGCTACAGCTTTTTGCAAGACAATCTGGCAACATCTATTAAAACTAAAAATACACATACCACTGGACCGAGTCATCCCTTTTCAGGGTATCCAACTCTTAGAAATTAAAAACAACAATTGTGAACACCCACACACACACAACTTATAGTGGTAAAAGACGGTTACCAAAGTCAATGCCCATCAATAGGAAATGGTTGAATAAATTGTGGTATATCCATCCAATGGAGTATTGTTCGGTCAGCTAAAAAATGAATGAGAGGTATACTAGTGTACTTGAAAACTTCCAAATGGTATTTTTGAGTGAGAAAAGCAAGATGCAGAAAACGTGTATAATATAATCTCATCTTTCTAAAGCAACGACCAAAATAACCCCTTATTTGTGTATGAGCATGTATGCATATATGTGTGTTATGTATAAAATTATATGAGCTTCAAGAATATATGTATGGAGAGACTATATTGCTATCATGGATTATTTGGAAGGGAGATATGTGCAGGAGGTGGGGCAAGCTTCAGAAGGGGAGAGGGAAACCAACCTGAACGGAAAAAAGAAGGAAAAAAGACTGCACCGAAAATCCAAATGTGTATAATATGATAACAGTTACGCATTTTTGTAAAATCATGTTTATGGGTAGAAATGTAAAAGAAAAAAAATTTTAATGTAAAGATTCACTTTAAAAATAGGAAATTAAGT
>NW_016803986.1:0-24221 GCF_001698545.2 Rhinopithecus bieti
TAAAAAGCTGGAAAACTTCTATAAATGAAAATATATGTAGCAAATAACACAGTAACTAAATGGTATCATTAATTCCAATATGATAACATTAATTCTGCTATGGTAAGGAAAGATGTGAAGAAATCAGCAAGGCCTTTTGATTTTATTTTAAAAATTAAAGCAAATAAAACAGTAACAAGTGTCCTATCAACTAAGGTGAAAAAAATCTCATTTTCACCTCAGTTCTCCTTGCTTGAAGAACAGACAAGATCATTTTGACATAACCAAGAGCAGAGACTCCTTTCCGTTAGAACCTTGATCAAATGTTTTCATATTAGATTTCCACCTGGTTAAAGACAATCATAGATATTTCCCAGTCTAGTCAGCAACATCAAACCTGTAACAAGCAGACCCCTCTCTTCACAACGATACTGAATCCATTGATTCAGCTATGCTTGATACCAAAGCCCTTGTTTTACATTATTATTAAAGAGAGAGAAAACAGTCACTCCTTAGCTCAGGAAGACTCAAGAACATTCTGATTACTTTAATTTGAGAAAAGTCCAGATGTGGCTTGCAGATGTACCAACCAAATGTGTAATTTTCACATAATTGTAAACTTCAGAAACACTGTCTGCCACTGGTAGCCATTAATGGTTCTAATAAATAAGGATATCTGTGATGGGCAAGCAAGAATTGTGGTGGACAAAAGGAAAATAAACACAAACATGGTCAACCAATGAGTTAACTGCTCCATCTTTAATGAGAACTCCAAGTTCTTCTTTAGCTATATATCTTCTATTTTCATCTTTCTCTCCAGTGTATATAATTTACCTGCACATTTCTGCTCATGGTGAATATTTTTTCATATTGACACAATTATATTTTCATTTGAATGTGTGTTTATGCAGATAGCACACATGCTTAGAACACTGAAGAAAAACAGAAATTAATTTTGATATCTTTTCAACTTCTTTGACTAAAATGAAAATTATTTGAACTCCTTTATTAACATGTATGGCAAGCTTCTTTAAAGGTTACTGGCTAAACAAATATATATGTGATTCTTATTTACATTTATTGACACATCATATTACTTTGGAGAAGATAAAGGGTTTATCTTTAGTACAAAACCATTATTGCCATAATATTTCACAAGTGACTTGCTGATTTCCTCCATTACCATAAAATCCAAATTATCACTGATGATTATCCAAGTCAGAAGTAAAGACAAAATAAAAGACACCATATGAAAGGAAAATTTAAAACCATTCATCATTGTCCCAGTTTGATATTTTAATATAACCGACTTTAAATGAAGTATTTAGGATTGTAGTCTTCTTTTAATCTTCTTTTAAATAAAATGAGCCTACAATGCCTACCTGAAGACCTCATATCCCTAAAAATCTTTTCTCCCTAAATATTTATATTTATTTTTGCTTAATCCATATTTTGTTATTTACCAGATACAGGAAATTACTGCTGCATAAGAAACTAACGTTACTGAGTCCCTGTAATGTGCCAGATGTTGTTTTAAGTGTTTTACATAATAACAATAACATCAATGGTGACAGAAAACATTTATTGAGTGCTTACTATATGTCAAATACAACTTACTTTACATGTATTAATTTAATTCTGACAGTCGTATGAGATATCCCTAACCAACTCTAAATCATCATAATTTTACAGATGAGGAAATTGAGACACATCAAGATTAAGTCACACACGACACCAAAACCATGAGCAACAAGAAAATCAGTTAATTCAACTTCATCAGGATTGGTCTTCAAAGGACACCATAAAAAATTGAAAGGATAACCCAGAAAATGGGAGATATTATTTGTAAATCATATATCTGACAAGGACCTTTTACCTGAAATATATGAAAACACTTACAATTCAATAATAAAAAGATAACTCAATTAAAAATGGGAAAAGATCTTCAATAGACATTTCTGTCAAGAAGATACACAAATGGCCAATAGGCACATGAAGAAATGCTTGACATCATTAGTCAGCACATAAATACGAATCAAAACCACAAAAAGTATCACTCCACACATTAGGGTGGCTAGAATTAATAAAACGTCAGATAATAACAAATATTGGAGAAGGATGTGGCGAGTTGCAACTTTCCTGCTCTTCAGGTGGGAATGTGAAATGTTGCAGCTGCTTTGAAAAACAGTCTATTAGTTTCTCAAGTGATTAAACATACAGTTACCCTATAGCCCAGCAATTCCACTTATGGTTATATATCCAAGAGAAATGAAAACCTACGGCCACATAAAAACTTGTACACAAATGTTTATAGCAGCATTATTCATAATAGTCAAAAGATGGATACCCAAATGCTTATCAGCTAACAAATAGATAAATAAAATGTAGTATATCCATGTAATTGAATATTATTTGGCCATATAAATAAAGTTTTATTCATGCTAAAATATGGATGAGTCTTGAAAATATTATGCTAAATGAAAGAAACCAGTCACAAAAAAATACTTACTGTATAATTCAATTGGTCTAAAATGTCCCGAACAGGGTAATTTACAGTGATAGAAAGTAAATCAGTGGTTGCTTAGGGCTGGGGAAGTAGGGGAGGGTAGATAACTAAATAACTAGATAGCTGAAGGGTATACAGCTTACTTTTTGTGGCAATGAAAATGTTCTGTGGTAAGGTTTGCATATATATGTGAATATACTAAAAATAATTGAATTGCACACTTTAAACGAGTGACTTGTATGGTGTCAATTATACGTCGATGAAGTCATTTTTTAGAAAAGATAATTTGTTCAAGCTTTCACAGCTAGTGACAGAACTGGGATTAAAATTGAGGCATTTCAGTCCCTGAGTTAGAACTTTTAATCACTATATCAGTGTCTCAAGTGTGTTATTTTGTTTAATCATCAGAGTAACCCATGAAAGTTGGTACTGTTATTAACTGCATATTACACAAAATGATAAATTAAAATAACATGATCTCTACTTTCGGGGAACTTAAAATCTAGCATCGGGAAGACATATGCATAAGAAAAAATTAAGTATAATGAAAGACAAGATTCAATAAATATGATAATAGAAGTAAGGAAAGTTGATGTATAGTGCAAAGAAGGGATGAAAGAGATAAAAGAAGCATTTGGTATATAAAAGTGTTGTAGAACTTTCAGAAAACTTAGTCCATAGAAGACTATAACTATTACATGACCAATAAAATGTGGAAAAAACATTTTGGAAACTACTCAAAAGCCTTCACTGTTGTCCTCCTATGTCACCTATGCATCATCACTTTGCCTACAAGATAAAATCCAAACTTTCTATCAATAGTATTTAGGCAAGTTCTGAAATTGAGGCACTAATAAATAGCCTACCAACCAGAAAAAAACCCAGATCCAGATGGATTCACAGCTGAATTCTACCAGAGGTAAAAAGAAGAGCTGGTATTATTCATATTGAAACTATTCCAAAACATTGAAAACGAGGAACTCCTCCCTAAGTCATTCTATGAGGCCAGCATCATCCTGATACCCAAATCTGGCAGAGACACAACAACAAAAAGAGAATTTTGGGCCAATATGCCTGATGAACATTAATGCAAAATTCTCAATAAAATACTGGCAAACTGAATCCAGCAGCACATCAAAAGCATATCCACCACAATCAAGTTGGCTTCATCCCCTGGATGCAAACTTGGCTCAGCATATGCAAATCAATACAGGTGACTCATCATGTGAACAGAATTAAAGACAAAAACTACATGATTATCTCAATAGATGCAAAAAAGGCTTTCAATAAAATTCAACAGCTCTTCATGCCAAAAACCCTCAATAAACTAGGTATTGATGGAACATATCTCAAAATAATAAGAGCTATTTATGACAAACCCACAGCCAATATCATACTGAATGGGCAAAAGATGGAAGCATTCCCTTTGAAAACTGGCACAAGACAAGGATGCCCTCTCTCACCATTCCTATTCAGCATAATATTGGAAGTTCTGGCCAGGGGAATCAGACAAGAGAAAGAAATAATGCATATTCAAATAGGAAGAGAGGAAGTCAAATTATCTTTGTTTGCAGACATGATCCTGTATCTAGAAAATCCCATAGTCTCAGCTCAAAAACTTCTTAAACTGATAAGCAACTTCAGCAATGGTTCAGGATACAAAATCAATGAGTAAAAATCGCTAGCATTTCTATACACCAATAGGCAAGCAGAGAGCCAAATCATGAATGAACTCTCATTCACAATTGCTACAAACAGAATAAAATATATGGGAATACAGCTAACTAGGTAAGTAAAGGACCTCTTCAAGGAGAACCACAAACCATTCCTCCAAGACATGAGAGAGGACACAAACAAAATGGAAAACATTCCATGTTCATAGACAGGAAGAATCAATATTGGGAAAATGACCACACTGCCCAAAGTAATTTACAGATTCAATGCTATTCCCATTAAACCACAATTGATATTCTTCACATAATTAGAAAAATTTACTGTAAATTTCATGTGGAACCAAAAAGGAGGCTGTATAACCAAGACAATCCTAAGCAAAAAGAGCAAAGCTGGAGGCATCAGGTTACCCGACTTCAAAATATACTATAAGGCTACAGTAATCAAAATATTATGGTACTGGTACACAAACAGACACATAGATTAATATAACAGAATATATATATGTATATACATACACACATATATGTATATATACACACACACATATATACATATATATATATAGAGAGAGAGAGAGAGAGAGATGTAAATAAAGGCAATGTTCATGACTCAATGAAATTTCACCTCCCCCAAAAAACTTTTCTCATTCATTTTGTATTAATCATTCCTTCCTCTTTACTCTACATCAACTTTTTGTACCGCTATTAAAAAACTTATTTCAACATATTTTATTCCATCTTTCATTATACTTAGTTTTTTATGCATGTGTCTCCTTCCTGACCTCCACTACATTAGACTCCCTGAATACAGTGACTATATCATATATTCACTCATTGTTTCTAGTACTTTAAATATCATTCATGTTTGTTCTATGAATGTCTATCAGTAGTTAGTAACTACTATACAATTGTTCTTCATATTTTACCTGCTCATATTTGGATGTTATTCCCTAGCTTATACATGAAGTATAATGCCTCTAGACTGTGAATGCCTTGAGGGTTGTAACTCCATATTTCACCTCTGTGTGTCTAATACAGGGGGGCCTGGCTCACAGGCTCACAGTAACATGTTATTGAATGAGTGAATAAACATCGAGAGGAGACTATCTCTCTTAGGGACATATAACATGCACACATTTTCATTAAGATCATTTTCAAACAATATAGATAATGATCATAGCATACACTCTTACAGCTAAAAAGTTGCATAAGTAAAGATCAGTATCTAATGGTGAAAACGGTTGTTTGTCATTCTCACTACCTTTAGGTTTTGCTGTCAGTCCTTAGTTTCAGAACATTTCTTATCATAGTTGCTTCTTAAATAACTCAAGAGTCTGATTATAAGAGAATTACTATAAAATCATTTAAATATGTGTCATGTCAGAAAATAAAGTGTCACCGTGAATGCTGTAATTAAGGCTAAAAAGGCAATTAGACTACAAGCACATAACTTTAAGTATTTTATTTCTCACATAAAGGTTTCTGAAGGTAAAAGTTTTCGTGGTTCTTAGCTTAACTGCCCATTTTATTTTAGAAAGTTCTGGGGAAAATGTGTCACTCTTTTGTAGTGAATTCGACCTAAAATACATATTCTAGTCACTCAGAAATTATTTATATGCTTTTCTCACTGCTAAATGATTCAAAACAATTTGATTTTAAAATGCCAGGCTTGTCATGTGTGCAATACTGAATGGTGAAGTGTGACGTTACCATAATCAAGTTTGATTTTCAAAATTCAAAAAATATTTATGAAAATTTAAAATAGCATATTTAAAATAGTATACACTACAAAGATTTCTATTTCTTTCCCAAAGAGACAATTCTGATGAATGTGCTATTCTCTGCAGCTGTGGATATTAATGGTTCAGTTAGTCAGAGAGAGAAGAGAGAGGAGAGGGAGAAAGAGAATGAAGAGTAGAATGTTCAGCCTTCTTTGTTTTAAGGAAATGTGTTCCTTTTCAAATCTTGCTTGTTGGTATTCCAAGAACATTCAAATGACAAAACATTATTCTCCTTTTTGAAGAGTCAGCAAGAAATAATGCTCCATCTCAGGAATTAATCCATGCAAACCTAATGTTTTTCTACTGTGGCAAAAAAAAAAACCCACATGACATGAGATCTACCCTCTTAACAAAGTTGTAAGTGTACAGTACAGCATTGCCAACAGTATGCATGTTGTTGTACAGCAGATCTCTAGAATATTTTATCTTGCATAACCAAAACTTTATACTAATTGAACTAATTGAACTTTTGCCTCTTCCTCCCAAGCCTTAGAAACCACTATTCTACTTTGTGTTCCCATGAATGTGACTACTATAGATACCGCATACAAATGCATGCAGTATTTGTCCTTCTGTGAATGGCTTATTTCACTTAGTGTAATTACCTCAATGTTCATACATGTTGTAGAATATAACAATTTCCTTCATTTTTTGGTCATATAATATTTCATTGCATGTGTATGCCACATTTTCTTTATCTGTTCATCCACTGGTGAACATTTAGGTTTTTTCCAACTCTTAGCTATTATAAATAAAACTGCAATAAATATGGAAGAGCAAATATATCTTCACAGTCCTGATTTCAGTTATTTTGAATAAATACCAGAAGTATTTAGTGTTATATCCAAGAAATCATTGCTAAAACCAGTGTCATGAAGCTTTCTATGCATTTGTTTTCTTTTATGAATTTTACAATTTCAGGTATTTCATTAAAATTTTAATCCATTTTGAGTTTATTTTGTATGTAAGGGTCAAATTTTGTTTTCTGTATATGGATATCCAGTTTCCCCAACACCACCTGTGTTCTGATGTTGGGTATATGTATATTTATAATTACTATAGTTTTCTGATGAGTTGACTTGTTAGTCTGTTTTGTGTTGCTTTAACAATACCACAGGCTGAGTAATTTATAACAAACAGAAATTTATTGGCTCACAGTGCTGGAGGCTGGAAGTCCAAGATCAAGGGACTGACCCCTGGTGAGAACCTTTTGCTGCATCCTCCATGGCAGTAGGCAGAAGGGCAAGAGAGGGTAAAAGAAAGGGGCTGAAATTGTTATTTTATAGGAAGTCACTCTCACAGTAATAAACTCACTCCCAAGATAATGGCTTTAATCTATTCATCAGGGCAGAGGCCTCATGGCCTGTTCAATTCTTAAAAGCCCCACTTCTTAATATAATCATATTAGGGATCAAGTTTCCAAAACATGAACTTTGGGGATACATTCAAACCATAGCATAACCCATTTATTGTTATATTTAATATAATGTCTTTCTTTGTCTCTTGTGACAGTTTGGACTTAAAGTCTATTTTGTCTGATATAAGTATGACCATTCCACTTTTACATATATATTACATATATTAGTGTATTAGTCCATTTTCACACTGCTGATAAAGACATACCTGAGACTGGGCAATTTACAAAAGAAAGAGGTTTCATGGACTTACAGTTGCATGCAGCTGGGGTAGTCTCACAGTCATGGCAGAAGGCAAGGAGGAGCAAGTCACGTTTTAACATGGATGGCAGCAGGCAAAGAGAGATAACTTGTACCAGGAAACTCCCACTTTTAAAACCACCAGATTTCCTGAGACTATCTTGATAACAGAGCAAGAAGGACCCATCCCCATTATTCAAACACCTCCTACTGGGTTCCTTTCATGACACATAAGAATTGTGAGAGTTACAATTCAAGATGAGATTTGGGTGGGGACATAGCCAAACTATATCATTCCAACCCTGGCCTCTCTCAAATCTCATGTTCTCACATTTCAAAACCAATCATGCCTTTCCAGTGTGCCTTACCTCATTTTAGCATTAACTCAAAAGCCCACAGTCCAACGTCTCATCTGAGACAAGACATGTCCCTTCCCCATGAGCCTGTAAAATCAAAAGCAAGTTAATTACTTCCTAGATACAATGGGGGTATAGGCATTTGATAAATACATTCCAAATGGGAAAAATTGGCCAAAAGAAAGGGGCTACTGACCCCATGCAAGTCCAAAATTCAGCAAGGCAGTCAAATCTTGAAGCTCCAACCCTATCTCCTTTGACTCTATGTCTCACATCCAGGTCATGCTAGTGATGGATGCAAGAGGTGGGTTCCTATGATCTTGGGCGGCTCTGCTCCTGTGGCTTTGTGGATACAGCTTCCCTCCTAGCTGCTTTCACAGGCCGGGATTGAGTGTCTGAAGCTTTTCCAGGTGCATGGTGCAAGCTGTCAGTGAATCTACCATTCTGGGATCTGGAGGACAATGGCGCTCTTCTCACAGCTTTACTAGGCAGTGCCTCAGTAGGGCTTCTGTATGGGGGCTCCAAACTCACATTTCCCTTCAACATTGCCCTAGGAGAGGTTCTCCAGGAGGGCCCTGCCCCTACAGCAAACTACTGCCTGGACATTCAAGCATTTCCATATATCTTCTGAAATCTAGGCGGAGGTTCCCAAACACCAATTCTTGACTTCTGTGCACTGGCAGGCTCAACACCATATGGAAGCTACCGAAGCTTGAGGCTTACATCCTCTGAAGCCATGGCCCAAGCTCTATGTTGCCCTACTTCAGCCATGGCTGGAGCAGCTGGGACACAGGGCAACAAGTCCCTAGGCTGCACACAGCATGGGGACCCTGGACCCAGCCCATGAAACCACTTTTTCCTCCTAGGCCTCTGGGCCTGTGATGGGAGGGGCTGCCATGAAGACCTCTGACATGCCCTGGAGATATTTTTCCCCATTATCTTGGGGATTAACATTTGGCTCCTTTTCACTTATGCAAATTTCTACAGCCGGTTTGAATTTCTCCTTAAAAAATGGGATTTTTCTTTTCTATTGCATAGTCAGGCTGCAAAACTTCCAAACTTTTATGCTCTTTCCCTTATAAAACGGAATGCTTTTAACAGCACACAAGTCACCTCTTGAATGCTTTGCTGCTTAGAAATTTCTTCCTCCTGATACCCTGAATCATCTCTCTCAAGTTTGAAGTTCCACAAATGTCTAGGGCGGGGAAAAATTCCCTATCTCTTTGCTAAAACATAAGAAGAATCACCTTTGCTCCAGTTCCCACCAAGTTCCTCATATCCATCTGAGACCACTTCAGCCTGGACTTCATTGTCCATATTATTATCAGCATTTTGGTCAAAGCCATTCAACAAATCTCTAGAGAGTTCCAAACTTTCCCACATTTTCCTATCTTCTTCTGAGCCCTCCAAACTGTTCCAACCTCTGCCTGTTACCCAGTTCCAAGGACGCTTTCACATTTTTGGCTGTCTTTTCAGCAGCACCCCACTCTCGGTACCAATTTACTGTATTAGTCCATTTTCATGCTGCTGATAAAAACATACCTGAGACTGGGCAATTTACAAAGGAAAGAGATTTAATGGACTTACAGTTCCATGTGGCTGTGGAAGCATCACAATCATGATGGAAGGCAAGGAGGAGCAAGTCATGTCTTACATGGATGGCATCAGGCAGAGAGAGAGAGAGCTTGTGCAGGGAAATTGCCATTTTTACAACCATCAGATCTCATGAAACTCATTCACTGCCATAAGAACAGTCCAGGAAGGACCCGCCCCCATAGTTGAATCACCTCCCACCAGGTTCCTCACACAATGCATGGGAATTGTGGGAGTTACAATTCAAGATGAGATTTGGGTGGGGACACAGCCAAACAATATCATTACCTATTTAGCTGAAGCTAGTTTTAAGCAAAGTGTAAACTGTATGGCTTGATTCCCTTTGACTGCTTGTAGGAAAATGAGAAAAGAGAGAAATGATTTAAAGACAAAATTGTTCACCAAAAGGGAAGCAGAACTTAAAGATTTGAAAAATTCTCATTCCGTCCATGTGATAAAGAATGAGAAAGCATGATTCAGACAGAATTCCAAGTATATGGCCAAATGACCATCTGATAAATTAATATGAATCTGCCATCTCAACAGAAACTAGGAGCTATTCATCAAGACAATGGGAAGATTAGTCAATCTTCTAAACAGAAGCTAGGACCTATTGTCCAAGACAATGGAAGAACAACCCTAAAGAATTTCAGAAATTATCATGTCTACCCTCCAACCATAGGACTAGAGTACAAGATGCAAGTTCAAAGAGAGGCCACTGTTGCCCAGCACTGTCGCAGGCAGGGTCTGCTCCCTGCACTCTTTCACCATGCTTCTCAGCCTCAGCAGGTGTGTCTACAGAAAACACTACACTCAGCAAAGCTTTGAGAGTGTGACTGCCTATACCTAGATTTCAAAGGATGTCCCAGAGAGCTGTGGGGCCCAGGTAGAAAACTGCTACAGGGGTGAGGCCACTGTAGAAAGTTCCTACTAGGGTAATACTCAGCAAAGTCGTGGGGCTAATTACAGTAGAATAGTATTCCAGTGTGTATATGTACCACATTTTCCTTATCCATTCATCTGTTGATGAACATTTAGGTTGATTTCATATCTTGGCTGTTGTGAATAGTGCTACAGTAAACACGGGGGTGCAAATATCTATTCAATATACTGGTTTCCTTTCCTTTGGTTATATACTCAGTAGTGAAATTACTGGACCATATGGTAGCCCTATTTTAGCTTTTAGAGAAACCTTCATACTGTTTTTCATAATGGTTGTACTAATTTACATTCCCATTGTTGCAGGACTTTTTCCTTAGTTCAGCTAAGAGCTGGGTTCTTGTCATATGGCCACGAGAGATTTGGCTCACAGACACTTTGAAGGGTGAGAAAAAATGGAATTTATTTGGCAAAAAGGGAAAAAATGGGGAACAGAGACCCTCCACAAAGACAGAGTCCTGTGAGTGCACATCCCACCTTGCAGATTGATCCCAGTTACCACCCAGGAAGAGGAGGGGCCAGGCTCTTCCCCACTGCAAATGGCATGAACTTCCCAAGACTCCACCCCAGCATTCATTCCTCCCAGTGTGCAGGTCGGTCAGAGGATCTGCCAGGGAGCCCTTGCCACATGGCTGCCTCACCATCAACAGTATATAAGAGTACCTTTTCCTCTGCATCCTCACCTTTCTTTTTAATAATAGACTGGCCTAAGATGATATCTCATTGTGGTTTTGAGCATTTTTCATATACCTTTTAGTCATTTTTATGTCTTCAGATACTTTCCCCACTTTTTAATGGGATTATTTGGATGGTTTTGTTGTTGAGTTGTATGAGTTACTTATATATTCTCAGTATTAGTTTGATGAGTAGTTTGCATATTCATTTTTATTTATTTTTTCATGCACTTTTAGATGGTGGAATACTTGATGTTCATGTAAATCCTAATTATGATTATTTCCTAATTTCTTGCTCTGTTTTTTTAAGCTTGTATTTTTTATATAACAGGTTGTTCTATAGTAAGTGCTAGTTTTGCTTCTACTTAAAATATGTTTATGCAGAATATAGTATAGTTTATACATGGTTTTTTATGAATAACTGCAACACCTGAACTCTGTTTCCAATAGTCATATTATTTTGTTATTTTCCTTAAGAATCTTCAGAAATCTTCCTGTAGCTGTATTATGTTTTTATAATTTTCAAAAATGCCATCATTTTAAATAAAGAGCTCTTTATGAGTAATAAACACATTTTATTTAGTCATGTGTATATTTTAAATAGGAGAGAGAATTTCAATAACCAAACAAGATGCTGTTCAGCAACTACTTTGTTAGAAATCATTTGACATGTTTCTGTATATATTTTCTGGTTCTGTAGTTAGAAACAGGTCAGGGGGAACTGAATTCAGTATTTCTCAGAAATTACACATCATTACAGGTTTACAAAAAAAAAAGTTCAACTTTCTGGTAACAAAGCTAATCAGCTTCTCATTTTGATTTTTGAGCAATTAGCTCATAGAATGACTTCACCTCCACCACTGAAAAAAATATAATTAGTATTCCAAATCAAAGATAAGCATTCCATCATCTAAAAGTAATAGTCATGATGAACAATCTCAGCTTTTGACATATACTTGTCTGGATGTCTCATTTCCAGAACATAGAACATGAGGTTTTTAACGATAAATTTATAAAATATACTTTATGTTTTCCTTGAAGTATAAAACATATACTTTACAACATATTTTATGTTGCAAATTTTGAAACATATACTTTATGTTTTAAGAGTAAAAGCTTCTTTGATGATATATTACTGACACACCAATCCACCTCTAGATGTGTGCTACTACAAAGAGGTTCTCTTTTTAAAGTTTTAAAACTCCGGATTATGTGCCATAACATGATCACATATATTTGATACCTTTTGCTTAAATAAGACTGGATTCTTCCAATCTTCACTTTCTTAAGTTTATCAAGCAAACTAACAGAGTAGATTCAATTGACTGTTGGAATCTTATTTTAAAAAGAATTGTTTCTGTGTTAAAGATTCTGTGTGCTTTAGCAATGATTCTCATGGTGAGAACAAAGGCTGTCAGTAGCAATCCATTAATTTAGTGCCTACTCTGTTTTCATTGTTTCATTAATTCAGATAGAAAGTGTAAGAGTTAGTCCCAACTTGAGCCTATTGAAGCTGCTTAAGTAATTGATATGAGTGTAAAGCACAAGTTGACTTATTTTTAAAGTGGTTCTCTCATCTTCTTCATTCTTCTAACAATCAAACCAGACTTAATTTGCCATAATTTAAATTGACCAATTGATAAATATTGAGAAACTATTCTGTCTACTATGTAAAAGATATTGCATTGGTCATAGATAAGTAAAAAGCAATCCCTGATATCAGTGAACTTAACCTTTAGAAAATGATAGAAAGTAAATTTCCAAATAGCTGCAATATAAGGTAAACCATGCTACCGATCATTTGAGTGGTACAGGGTGCTAGAGGGATTCAGAGAAGGAAGAGAGGACATCTGACTGAGCAATTCAGACACATTTTATGAAATAAGTAGCTTTAAGGATGATCCATATTTGATTATAATTATAACTAAATGATTACAGAAACAGACATTTAATGTCTGTTTCCTTCAACAGCACGTAGGTTACATGAGAGCTATGACTATGTATGTCTTATATCTGGCACAATGGTTACATAGTAGACATTTTAGTAATTGTTGAATTAATAATAAATGAGTTCAAAAGACAAATAATAAAATTGAAGTAAGTTGATGCATTCGAGTAATACTGGAATGCATTAATGGAGTTTACAGAATTACTGTATGTAATTTCCTTTAAAAGAAACTGTAAAATAGAGGGAGCATAAGCTTTAGACCCAGATCACCTGGCTTTGAATCTTGACTCTGTGACTTACAAGCTGGGTTATCTCAAATTACAATTATGTAACTTCTCTGTGCCTCAGTTAGATGGCAATATTAATAGTGCATATATATGTGGGTTGTGAGGATTAAATGAGTAACACTATAACAGGGTCTGGCATATAGTAAGCACGCCCATACATGGGAATAGGATATTTAGATTGCCTGTTACATTGGGGTATTTTGGGATCTTTAAACACTTGGTCATTTTGTAAGGAAAATAGACAAAACCCATAATGGAAAAGACATTTTGGTGCTCAGATATTCTATCTAGCTCTCTAAGTTCAGACATTTCCCCCAATTTGGCATGGAGTTCCCTAACTACATATTTTCAATTTTTTTTTTTTTTACTTTTATTTTGGAATAATTTTAGCTTTATAGAAATGTTGCAAAATCAATACAGAGTTCTGTTTTAATGCCTTCACCTAGTTTTTAACATCTGACAAAGCCATAGTGTAATTATCAAAACCAAGAAATTGACTTTGGTACAATTCTATTAGCTAAACTACAGACTTTAGATTTTACCATTTTGTCCTGTAATATAAATGTTAGTTACTGTTGTTACTGCCGCTGCCACTACTAATTACTACCACTATTACCATATAACACAAACTGTTCTTAAGTGCCAAGGATCCAAAGATAGATAGCATTATTCTGAGATTTTTTCTGGGAAGCAGATACAGAAGCATGCAATTATGATAAATTTTACCTGTAATTTTTTGGAATGACTGAGAATTGAATATTAAAATTAATTATTTCAACCAATATAATGTTACCATATATGCCATATGAGGTGCCCAATCTTCAAAGACTTTGACTTCAGTCAAGTATGCTTAATGCTAAATATAAGACAATATAGCTACTTTTTCTTTCACAATTCAAAAGAACCCTTTTATTTTGCATTATTTCAGGGTCATAATTCAATGATCTGTTATTAAGTATTTACCTTTTAATACGCATTCTGGTTGGTGAAAACTAGGAGAAACCAAAGCTGAGATTTATGCAAAGATAATGTGTTGCAGACATATTTAAGATTCATCTATTATCTTATTTGAATAACTAAATAGCTAAAATTCTAGCAGTAAAAATGCCTACCCATGTTAAGTATAACTAATTTTAATCTAAAATAAACTGAATCAAAATTGATGTAAGGGATAAATATCACATCATTGTACAAAGTCAATTCTATAGAGACTTTAAAGAGAAGCATCTATAACTATTAAATTACATTTAATGAAATTATTACAAATAATTTGATATTTTATTAGAAATATTATAAATAACTATCATAACTAACTAAATATATATAATTTGTAAAGTATAAATAAAATACAATGACAATATTATAAATAAACAAGATTATTTATTAAAAGTATTATATATCCACTGCAACTTCTTCTCATTTTAGGAGGAAAGAGAGGGAATTAAACACTATATACACGTGTGTTAGTGTGTATGTCAATATAAATATATATACACACATATATATTACATAATATCAAAATAAACACTTATATGCGCTTTTGATCTTGCTGAAAAATGCCTACATATATTTCGTAGTATTATATAGTTCCCTTTAAAGTTAAAAACAGAAAGCTTTTCTATTATTTGACAAGAGATTAAGAACCAATTAATATTTTAGATAGTTGAAGATATGAATATCTTTCTGCCTCTTATTTTATGCCTTTTTTTAACAAAAAGTATTTTAGATTTCAAACTTGAACAAAGCATTATCAATGTCGGGAAAACAGGTTTTTTTTGCATTGAAGGAAGGCTTGAAAACATTGACAGGAGGAATAACCCAGCACATCACATTTACACATTTAGAAATATTCCTTAAAAATTGACACAAATTTCTGTAATTAAATCCTATTTAGGGAAACAAATAGAATATGAGCCTTGGTGTTGACTTTGGACAAAAAATATTTGAAAAATGGCCAAAGGAAATGTGAGCTTTTCTTTTTACTGGAAGACATTTTATTACAGCTCAATCTCATTACTTGTTATTAGTCTGGTTCAGATTTTGGATTTCTTTTTGATTCAACCTTGGTAGGTTGTATGTAACTAGGAATTTATCCATTTATTCTATATTTTCCAATTTGTTGGCATATAGTTGCTCATATTAGCCACTAATAATCCTTTGAATTTCTGCAGAATCAGTAGTAATGTCTTCCTTTTTATCTCCGATTTCATTTATATGGATCTTCTCTCTTTTTTTCTCAGCCTGGCTAAAGGTCAGTTCTTTTCATCAATTCTTTTAATTTCAAAAAAAAAAACACAACCTTTGATTGCATTAATTCCATACTGTTTTCCCACTTCAATTTCATTTATTTCACTCTGATTTTTATTATTTCTTTTCTTCTACTCATTTCAGGTTTGCTTTCCTCTTGCTTTTCTTGTTCTTTAAGATACATTGTTAGACTTTTTTCTTTTTCAAGATTTTCCTCTTTTTTCATGTAGGCACTTATAAACTTCCCTCTGAGTATTTATTTTGCTGTATCCCATAGATTTTGGCATATTGTGTTTCTATTATCATTTGTTTCAAGTGATTTTTCAATCCCTCTGAATTTATTCATTGACCTACTGGTCATTCAGGAGTATATTATTTAATTTCCATTTATTTGTATAGTCTCCAAAATTCCTCCAGAATTATCTGTCTGAAAGGTCACATATTTCTTTTTCTGTAGAATTGGTCCCTGGCACCTTATTTAGTTCATTTGGTGTTTCCTGTATGGTGCTGATGCTAGTAGATGTTGTACAGTGTCTGGGCATTAAAGGCTTAGGTATCTATTGTAGTCTTCGCTATCTCGGTTTATTTGTAGCTGTCCTTCTAGGGAAGACTTTTCAGATATTTGAAAGAACTTAGATGTTGTGATCTAACCTGTATTTACTTTAAGGACACCACAAGCCCAGTAACACTGGGCTTCTTGCAGACTCATATAAGTACTGCTTTGGTGGTCTAGGAGAATTCTCTGGGTTACCAAGCAGAGACAGTTGTTCTCTTCCCTCACTTTCTCCCAAACATGCAGAGTCTCTCTCTCTCTCTCTCTCTCCCCCAAACATACAGAGTCTCTCTCTCTCTCTGTCGCTCTCTTCTTCTCTCTCTCTCTCTCTCTCTGTTTTAAGTACTCTAAAGCAATGAGTAGAGTGGCAGAAGCACCCTTGTGGCCACCACCACTATGAGTGTGCTGAATTAGACTTGAAGCCAGCCCAGTGCTGCATCTCACTCAAGGCATGCTGTAACAGATCCCTGGCTACTGCCTATGTTCACTCAAGGCATTGGGGCTCTACAATTAGCAGGTGGCAAAGACAGCCTGGCCTGTATCCTTCCCTTCAGGAGAGCGAGGTGCCTCAAAACCCAGGTGGATCCAGAAGTGCTGTCTGGTAGTCAGAGACTAAAATAAAAAACCTTAGAAGTATACCTGGTTTTCTATCATATTGTGGCTGAGCTGGTACTCGAACCATACGATGCAATCCTTTCCATGCTTTCCTCTCCTTTCTAAATGGAGGGGAGCCTCATCAAGTAGCCACCACCACCCCAGGCCACGAGAACTGCCAGATTGCCACTAATGCTGCCTGAGGGCTCAAGATCTCTTAGGTCAGCTTGTGATGAATGCTGACTGGTCTGGGACTCACCCTTCAGGGCAGCGGGCTCCCCTCTGGCCCAGGGCAGGTCCAGAAATACCATCCAAGAGTAAAGTCCTGGAATCAGGGACCCCCAAGAGCCTACACTGTGCTCCACTCTACTGTGGCCATGCTGGTACCTGAAGCCAGCAAGTCTCAGTGGTTCGCTTAAGGCCCTCGATGTAGTACCTGGGTAGCACTGCTTGTTATTCAGGGCCCAGGGGCTCTTCAGTTAGCAAGTACTACATGCTGCCAGGACTGGGTTTTTCCCTTCAGGGCAGCACATTCCCTTCTGGCCCAGGGTGTGTCTAGAAGTGTCGTCTGGGAGCCAGGGCCTGGAACAGGGGTCTCACAACTCTGATCGGTGCCCCATCTTGCTGCAGCTGGGCTGGTATCCTAGAGGCAAAACAAAGCCCTCCCCACTCTTCCCTCTCCTCTCCTCTCCTCAAGTGGAGATAAGGGGTCTCCTTTAGAGTCATGAGCTGTGCAGCGTGGGGTTAGGGGAGGGGTGAATCCCTTAGCTGTCCCAGCTGCTGTCTAAATATGTCACATGGCCCCCAATCCACTGTCTCTGGGCCTAATTCAGCACAAGGACTCACCTAAGAATTGCAGTTCTTATGGCCTAGACTGCCTTTCAACTTTATCTTAGAGACCCAGAGCACTTTAGCCCATGGTGGCAAGGTTTATGGGAACTCAACTTTGGATGGCTGGGATTGGCACTTCTCCTCTAGCTAGGGCTGGATTAAATGCTCCCACCTTGTGCAGACATTAGCCCAGTTTGGTCTGGTTGTCTTTTCTGCTCGATGCTCTCTGCACCATGGTGCTGCTGATGGGTGTATGGGAGGAATGGCATCAGTGATTCAGACTGTTTTTTATCTCTTCAGTGCCTGTTTCAGTGACATGAAGTTTAAACCAGGTACTATGAGTGCTCACCTGATTTTTGGTTCTTATGAAGGTGTTTTTTCTGTGTAGATAGTTGTTAACTTGTCATCCTTGTGGGTGGTGCTATCAGTGGAACCTTCTATTCTACTATCTTGCTTCACCCTCTGTCCTTTTTAAGGCTGAATGACATTCTATTGTATGTATATATTATATTTCATTTATTCATTTTTCTGTTGATGGATATTTGGGTTGCTTCTGCCTTTTGGCTCTTGTGGAAAATGCTGCTGTGAATGTGAGTGTACAACAAATATCTCTTCTAGATTCTGTTTTCAGTTATCTTGGTTATATACCCAGAAGTAACATTGCTGTATTTTCATTTGTGTGTGTGTGTGAAGTGTAGCATACCTTGAGCGCAAAAATAGAAATGAATAACTCAAATGAATTTTACAAATTGAATATTCATGTAACAAGTTATTATCCAGAAAGCTCTCCAACTCCTACTCCTTCCCAACTACCACCCCTTCCCTCTTCTCCGTATTCAACCACTATTTACATTTCTAAACATTATAGTTAAGTTTGCATATTTAGGGACATTTTATAAATTGACTCAATCAAAAGGTAGTTTTTTTGTGCCTGGCATATTTCATTCACACATGTATTCATAAAATTCACCCCTATGATTGATTGCATAAGTAGCTGTAATTCATTCGCTTTAATTACAATATACTATCTATTGTATAAATATAGTGCACAGTCTCAAATCAATTCTATTCTTGATGGATATTTGAATTGTTTTGAGTTTAGAGATATTTCAAATGATGCTTCTATGAACATTCTTATACATGTCTCAGTGCAAATTTCTATAAGGTATGTATATATTTCTATAAGGTATGTATATAAAAGTAAAAATCTTAAGTCACATGGGTACGTACAAATTCAGTGTCAACTATATTTTAAAGAGTGTGTATCAATTTACAGTCTAATCAGCAGAGTGTTAGTTGCTCCATATTCTTGCCAATATTTGGTATTTTTCATCTTTTTCATCATAGTCATTGTGCGGTAAAATTTTATTATCGTTTTAATTTGCACTTTCCTACTTCCTAAGGTGGAAGAGCAACTTTACATATGCTTACTGGTCATTTGAATGCCCTCTTATAGTGAAGTGTCCATTTAAATCTCCAGCAGTTTTTGTTAGGTTGTCTAACTTTATTGTTCATTTGTGCAAGTTTTTACATTTTCTGTATATAAGCCCTTTGTCAGTAATTTGTGTTACAAATAATTTTTGCCGTGCCATGCCTTGGGTGTTCACTATATTAACCTATTTATGCCTGGGGTTGAATTTTTTTGAATTTTTGCAGTCAGACCTTGGTGATGACCTTGAGCAGTAGGATGTAAATAACTCCCACATACTTAGAGTTCCAATAATGGAACACTAGGTGTAAGTGGGTTTTAATGGTGTCTATTTTTCAAGCATTTATTTTAAATTCATGCTTTTCATTCCTTTTAATGAATATTTTCTATTTGAATTTCCTTAGTTCATGCAGATAGTTTTCCATGTTATCCCATAGACACATTATTGATTTGCCTTTGATTTTTAGATGTGGAATTTGAGTTTGCATATGGTGAGGGGATCTAAGTTTACTTTATTTCCCATATAATGTCCACTGACCCAGCAACAGTTATGGAAGAAATTGTCTTTTCCTCACTGCTCTGCAGTGTCTCTTTTGTCCATATATGTGCAAGTCTATTTTTTTCACTCTATTCTGTCCCTTTTGTTTATTCATCTGATCCAGTGTCAATAGTACATTCCCTTTATTGTTGTAGCTTTACAATGGACCTTTATATCCAGTAAACCAAGTCCTCTGAACTATATCTTCAACATTGTTTTATACTATTCTTGGCTTTTTGTGTTTCAACGTAAGTTTTAGAATTAGCTTATCAAGTTCCAACAACACAGTCTATTGTTATTTCATTGAAATTGCATTGACTATTTGTTAATTGCATTTTTATTGAGACATAATTCAAATAACATGAAATTCACCATTTTAAAGTATACACTTCAGTGATTTTTTAGTTTATTCACAATGTTGTGTGACCATGACCACAAATTCCAGACACTTTCATCATCCTAAACCTTACACCTGTTAGAAGTGACTTCCAATTCTCCTCTTCTTCAATATCATGGCAACAAACATACTTTTTGTATTTATGTATTGCCTATTCTTGAAATATTATATAAATGGAATAGCACACTATATATCTTTTGTATATGTCTTCTTTCACTTTGCATTATGCTTTCAAGCTTTATCCATGTTGTAACATGTATTAATACTCCATTTATTTATGGCTAACTAATATTCCATTATATGACTATACCCAGTTGTGTTTATTCATTCTTCAATTGATGAATATTTGGATTGACTCCACATTTTAGCTATTATGAATAATATTGCTAAAATATTTATGTACAACTTTTTGTGTGAACATATGCTTCCATTTCTCTTGGCTATATACCTGGTAGTGGAATTTATAGATCATAGTGTGTTAGTATATGTTCAACCATATGAATAACTGTCAGACTTTTTCCACAGCACCTGCACCATTTTGCATCTTCATCCACAATGTATGATGGCTCAAATTTCATGACATCTTTATCAAGACTTCTTATTTTCCCTTTTTTTTAAAAAGATTATAGCCATCTGATATAGATTGGGTATTTGTCTCCTCCAAATCTCATGTTGAAATTTGATCCCCAATGGTAGAAGTGGGGCCTAAAGGCAGGTGTTTGGGTCATGGGTGTGAATCCCTCATGAATGGTTTAGTGCCATCCTTGGGGTAATGAGTGAGTTCTCACTCCATTAGTTCCTATAAGAACTGATTGTTACAAGGAGCCTGGACCTTCCTTCTCTCTCTCTCTTCTTTCCTCTCTCACCATGTGATGCCAGCTCCCCTTCACCTTCCATCATGAGTGGAAATACCCAGAAGCAGATGTTGATGTCATGCTTCTTTTACAGCCTGCAGAAGTGTGAACCAAATAAACTTTTTCACCATAAATTACCCAGCCTCAGGTATTACTTTATAGCATGTAAAGACAGAAAATTGATACTGAGAAGTGGAGCATTGCTATAAAGATATGGGAAAATGTGGAAGCAGCTTTGGAACTAATGAGAATAGGTTGGAAGAGTTTAGAGGGCTCAAAAGAAGACAGAAAAATGAGGGAAAGTTCAGAACTTACTAAAGTCTGGTTAAGTGGTTGTGTCTAAAATGCTTATACAAATATGAACAGTAGGCTGGGTGTGGTGGCTCACACCTGTAATCCCAACTCTTTGGGAGGCCAAGTTGGAAGGATCACCTGAGCCCAGGAAGTCAAGGCCAGCCTGGACAACATAGTAAGACCTTGTTCCCCACCCCCCCCCAAAAAAAAATTAGCTGGATGCAATGGTAAGCACCTGTAGCCCCAGCTACTCAGAAGGCTGAGGCAGGAGATTCATTTGTACTTGGGAGGTTGAGGCTGCAATAAGCCATGGTTGTGCCACTGCAATCCAGCCTGTGTGACAAAGTGAGAGCCTATCTCAAAGAAAAAATTTAAAAAAAAAAAAAAGACTAAGTGAAGGCCAGGCTGATGAAGTCTCAAATGAAAATAAGGAAGTTATTGGGAACTGGAGCAAAGATCACCGTTGTAATGACTTAGCAAAGACTTTGGCTGCATTGTGGCTGTGCTTTGTGGAAAGCCAAACTTAAGAGTGATGTCCTAGACTATCGGGCAGAACAAATTTCTAAGCAGCACAAAGCTCAATAATTGGTGCGGGTGCTTCTAATGGCCTATAATTAAATATGGGAGCAAAGGAATCACCTAAAGTTGAACTTTATAATTAAAAGGGGAACAGAGTGCAAAATTTTGGAAAATTTGTAGCCAGGCCATGAGATAGAGAGGAAAAAAGCATTTCCATGTCAGTAATCTGAGTGTGCTATGGATCAATCAATTACTAGGGAGATCAGCATGACTAAAAGGGAGATGGTTGGTAATCCTCAAGACAATGGCAAAAAGGCCCCAGACATTTCAGAAAACTTCTTCAAGGCCAGCACTCTTTTCATAGGCTCAGGGGCCTAAGAAAACAGAATGGTTTCAGGGTCCAGGCCCAGGATGCTGTTCAATGTATCCCGGCTGCTCCAGCTCCAGTCCAGAGGGTACAAGTGGCGGCTTCCACGTGGTGATAAGGGTACAGATAGGCAGAATGCAAGAGTGATGGAGGTTTGGTAGCTTCTACCTAGATTTCAGAAGAGGTATGGGAAAATCTGGGTGCTCAGGAAGAAGGCTGTTGCAGAGGTGGAGCCCTTGCAGAAAAATTCTACTAAGGCAATGCCAAGTGGAAATGTGGGATTGGAGTCCCCATGGAAAGTCCCCAATGGGACACTGTCTAGTGGAGTTGTGCGAACTGGGAATGGGGCCACAGTCCTTCAGACCCCAGAATGGTAGAGCCACCAGCAGCATGTGAAACTGCTTTTGCAAACATTATAATGGTGAGATAAACCTAGCATGGCTGACTCCTTGTTTCTAGCCTCACAGGCTGATTGCCCTCACTCATTCCTGGGCATAGACGAAGCTAGCCATGGGAAGAATTTATAGTTTAGCTCTGAAGCAAGGATGATGACAGTCTCTCTCTAAAACTGACTCCTTCCTTGTTCAGGGGCTTAAACTGCCTTCATAAGACTAATGAAAGGTCACAGGATTATAGGAGGGCCTTGAATTCTGCTAAAATGTAGGCATAGTTAAATGATAACCAGTCATTGTTTCCTAGCTTGCCTTTCTATAATCTGTTACTGCTTAAAAGTCATAAAGCCAGAGGTCACAAGATTTGTAACTTCTTCAGTTACTCCTATGGATAATAGGTGACATCACATAAGATTGGTCTTTTGAGATGATTTTCATACTTCTGCATTCTGGCAACTGATTGACTCCACCTGGACCCTTAACACATAATTTAACTCATTCTGTGGCCCCAAAACAGAGGCTGATGTAGTGCACAAGGATTGTTTTCACATTCCTATAGTTTCATTCCCAACCAATCAGCTGAACCCATTCCCTAGCACTCAACCTGTTAAAGTATCCATAAAAACCCTAGCCCCTGGGTTCCTGGGGTAGCTTATTTGAGTAATTACTCCTGTCCGTCCACTTCACCAGCACTATGATTATTAAACTTTTCTGCAAAAAACTGCTGTTCTCAGTGCATTGGCTTTCCTAGGAAGCAGGCAAGATGAACTCATCAGGTGATCGATTACATGTGCACCCTCAGCCTGGAAAACCCACAGTCATTAGATTTCAACTGTGAGAGCAGCCATATGGGTTATGACCAGCAAAACGATGGGGACGGGGCTGCCTGAGGCTTTGGGTATGCCCTGGATGCAAGATATGGAGTCATTATCCTATTAATTTAAGAGAAAACTTAAAACTCTTTCTCCTGCCTGATTGCCCTGGCCAGAACTTCCAACACTATGTTGAATAGGAGTGGTGAGAGAGGGCATCCTTGTGTTTTGTTTTGTTTTGTTTTGTTTTGTTTTGTTTTGTTTTGTTTGAGACGGAGTTTCACTCTTGTTGCACAGGCTGGAGTTCAATAGCATGATCTCAGCTCACCGCAACCTCTGCCTCCCAGGTTCAAGTGATTCTGCTGCCTCAGCCTCCCTAGTAGCTGGGATTATAGGTATGTGCCACCACGCCCAGCCAATTTTGTATTTTTAGTAAAGACAGAGTCTCTCCATGTTGGTCAGGCTGGTCTTGAACTCCCGAACTCAGGAGATCCGCCCACCTCGGCCTCCCAAAGTGCTGGGATTACAGGCCTGAGTCACTGCGCCCAACCACATCCCTGTCTTGTGCCGGTTTTCAAAGGGAATGCTTCCAGTTTTTGCCTATTCAGTATGATATTGGCTGTGGGTTTGTCATAAATAGCTCTTACTATTTTGAGATATGTCCCATCAATACCGAATTTATTGAGAGTTTTTAGCATGAAGGGCTGTTGAATTTTGTCAAAGGCCTTTTCTGCATCTATTGAGATAATCATGTGGCTTTTGTCTTTGATTCTGTTTATATGATGTATTACATTTATTGATTTGCATATGTTGAACCAGCCTTGTATCCCAGGGATGAAGCCCACTTGATCATGGTGGATAAGCTTTTTGATGTGCTGCTGGATTTGGTTTGCCAGTATTTTATTGAGGATTTTTGCATCAATGTTCATCAGGGATATTGGTCTAAAGTTCTCCTTTTTTTTTGTTGTTGTGTCTCTGCCAGTCTTTGGTATCAGGATGATGT
>NW_016803986.1:26080-37125 GCF_001698545.2 Rhinopithecus bieti
GCAGCAGAACCTCTGCAGACGCAAACGACTCTGTCTGACAGCTTTGAAGAGAGCAGTGGATCTCCCAACATGGAGGTTGAGATCTGAGAAGGGACAGACTGCCTGCTCAAGTGGGTCCCTGACCCCTGAGTAGCCTAACTGGGAGACATCCCCCACTAGGGGCAGTCTGACACCCCACACCTCACAGGGTGGAGTACACCCCTGAGAGGAAGCTTCCAAAGTAAGAATCAGACAGGTACACTCGCTGTTCAGCAATATTCTATCTTCTGCAATCTCTGCTGCTGATACCCAGGCAAACAGGGTCTGGGGTGGACCTCAAGCAATCTCCAACAGACCTACAGCTGAGGGTCCTGACTGTCAGAAGGAAAACTATCAAACAGGAAGGACAATATTTTAAATTTTAATTGTTTTCTAATTACACACACACACTTTGGTCTGAATATTTGCTTAGGTTATATATTTAGAAACTTAAATCATCTTTGATTAAAGACATTTTTTTGTTCCTTTCTGATCCCTATTCTTTTTCTTCTTTTGTACTAGGTAGAAACTTTTATTGCAATGTTGAAAAGGTATGAGAATGACCATCTGTATCTGCTTGCTGGCTTTAAATAATGCACCTAGTATTTTACTATTAAGTGTTGTGTTCATGTAAGATTTTGATAGATACCATTGATAGAGTTAAAAAAGTTTATAGTTGTTAGAATTGTATATGCTAATTTTATTAAAAGATTCTTCTGCATCTAATAGATGCAGAAGAATCTTATTTTCTTTACCTCTTTTAATTTTTTAGTAAATTTCCTAATATTAAACCATCCTTAATTTTTAGGATAAATCATCCTTGCGTTACATTTTAAAAATACATTGCTGGATTATGTTAAGTAATATATTATTGAGTGTTTTAGACCTATGTTTCTGAGGCTGGCCTATTATTGTCTTATAAAATAAGCAGAAGAAACACCTTCATTTTGTGCTCTCTGAAAATGTTTGAATAAAGACAGGAATTATCTATTCCTGGAGGCTTTGCAAAGCACGCCTAATGACACCTTATGGACCTCGTATTTTTAGAAAGAAATAGTTTTATATTAATCCAATGTATTTAATGTCTGTAAGACTATTTTGAGCAATTGAGTAAGCCCTAATCCAGTTTTATTAATCCATATTTACCTTAAAAATTTCCCATTTCATTTTGGTTTTCTCATTTGGTGGCTTCAAGTTGTTCATAATATGTTGTTATAAATTTAAAAGTTCCTACCAAAGCAATACTATGATCCCCTTTTTACACTAATACTAATACTATTTGATTGTGCCTTCTATTTATTCAACAACATTGCCAGAAATGTCTATATCTTAGTATTTCAGGTTTGGAAATCCTCTCTATTGTTTCTTTGTCTTTTCTTTGAATTAGTGTCTGCTCTTCTATTTATGTTATTTTTTCTTTTTTTTTTTTTAGTTTATACTAATGTTATTTGTCTAACTTTTCAAAGTGAATACTTGCCTCAGTAATTTTCAATCTTTCTTTTTTCCAAATACATTCATCTTAGGCTATAAAAGTCCTTCTAAATACTACTTTTTCTTCATTCTACAGGTTTTGGTTTATAGTGGTTTTACTGTTCTTCAGTTATAAGTATTTAATAATCTCCATTATGGTTTCTAATTTAGATCATTATTTTTTAAAAAATTTGTTCCCATAGGTGTTTTTAATTCCCACATACAGCAGTTGCACACATAGGCTTTATTTGGGTGACACATTGGTTGACAGGTTTGCATGCAAGGGAAGTCCCTCACAGCATGATATTGCCCAAGGCTATGGTACAGGACAACCATCCAGAAGAGGAATAGGACACAAGGACTCCCAGGGGAGAGGGGAATTAAAGATGGGGTTCATGTGATGGGGTGATGTCACTCAGCAGCACTTTGGGGAATCACTGGGTCAGAGAATTTTGAAGGGCAGCAGTGGCTTGGGGCCTGTATAGCCACAGGATTTATCTTATCTAGGGCTAACAGATGTGCAGTTTCACAGGATATGCAAAGCAGGCAGACTCTAAATGGCTAAAAATCTGCTTATTTGGGGTATGTTTAAAACAATGGGATGTGTAAAAATTTGAGTGTGGTGCCAGAGAGCATTTGAGCTAACGAGTCTCAGCCTGCTGTGAAGGAATAAACAACGTAGGGGCCAATATACAGAGGACATCTTCGGCTCATTTATGTAACAAGTTTTAAAAAGGCATATGCATTAGTTCAATATGCCATGTTGCATGAACTGCTATGCTTAGCTCTTTACCAATGAGCATCATACTGAATCGTTTATACTTTAAGTCTGTTGCACTAATTCTTAAGCAACTCTTTTAAACTCTAGTAATAATTTCACAATGAATGATAATAAGGCAGTTCCCAGGTAGCTACGGCCAAGATCTGTTTTTTCCATATGAGGCAACATCGCTGAAATGTAAATTGTTGGAGGGGAAAGAATTATAGGGCTACATCATCTGATTTAATGTTTCATTTTAAAATGAAGAAATTGAGTCACAGACAACCTAAACAATTTGTTTACAGTAACATAGTTAACTAGTGACAGTACTCAACTAGGATCCAGGTTTCTTGGTTGTCAAACAGTTTTCCTACTCTACCATAACAGGCCAAATCTAGCATTTGTGCTAATAATTTTATAAATAGGATCTACCAATTGTCTTGCTCCAACAATGTTGCGTTTGCTTTTCATATATTCCTCATTTTGTCTTTATCAAAACCTTGTGTTACAGATGATGGAAAGAGACTAAAAATGTAAACAGAAATAAAACCAGGACTAGCATATAGGTGTCCATTCCCAAACCCTTCCTCTCTGTGCTACATAATGGTGATAGTGGGGATAGAGCTATAGTTGATAGATGTATAGTTAACGCTACATTGCAATGCTGAAATTTTATAATGACCAGCATTTTTCCTTACTAAATCAAAGTGTTATTTGAAAACAGTAACAGTGAACAATTTTATCAATTTTAATTCGTTCTTAGCAATGGGTGATAATTTCATTAGGTTTTTTTTATGAGTATTGTGCTCTGTAACAACTTTATCCTCACAAGAAAGAGAGAGCATGTATCAGGTATGAGAGATGCACACTGTGAGCCTCTTTCTTTATGTTCATTGTTGTTTTGTTTTTCAGACAAAGAAGAGTAATAGAGAGCATTTACCATGTACTTTTATCACTAACTCTTATGACCCAGTCTTTTAAACATGTCAGCCTTTGTAAACATGTGTTTAACTTCTATCTCAGGTTGTAAAATTGAAGTGGGAAATGCCTTCAGGTTACTCTGATGTTCTTTTTAGGATTTAAGCACATTTTCTTCCTCAAATGATATTATAACCAAATGCAAGTCCAGCTGCTCACTTCCTGAGAAGCCAATCACACAAGAGGTGAGGTGTGGTGAAAGGAAAGCAGCTTTATTGATTAAACACTAGCTGTTGAGAAATGCCTAGGTGCATGCCTCCAAAAGACCATTTCAAATCTTAGCCTTGGTAAGGAGTTTAAGAAAAGAAACTTGGTATGAGAAACATACTTGAGGAGTGAGGGATACAGGGACTACATGCCTCATTCCAATGGCTGTCTTGAGTTATTTTCCAGCTGGAGTGCGAACTGGTGCCATTTCAACAATGATTGAGTCATAGATTTACTGCTTTGAGGTAATATGTAGATGGGGAGGATTCCATAGTTGAGGCTCTATGCCTGGTTCATTTGAAGATTAGCCCCTGGAATTTCTAAGCTAGCACATAATTCGATAAAGCAGCACAGTGAAAGGAGTGTCCAGTGGGAAGGGAGGGAAACAAAGAGTTTCAAAAGAAAAGAAGTTTTAAAATTCATTTTGAAGCTAAGATACTTGGTTACAATATGATAGTTATCTTTAAAGCTAATTTCAGCTTCTCAAATTAAAAAAAAAAAAGCTGACTATACGGTAAGCACAAAATTTACATTTATATGCAGATATGAGGAAAGCAAGAGAACCCGCTGTGAAAGGTGAATATTTCAGAAATATTTGTAGTATGCATATTTCAAATTAAGTTATGCTGATAACATGTCAATCTTGGAACATAGATCACCTGTAACTAAAGCACTTCACCTGAGTCATGTTAATTTTATAGAATAAGGTATTCTTTTCTTAGTTTATTACCCCTCATTTATTGCTTCTTGTACGAAATGTTCCACAAGAAAAATAACACTGATGACCAGGCAACAGCATTTCATAAGTGTCTCTGACATTAATCAGTGTGCTTGAATCCAAGGAGCTATTATTTTAGACACATTTAAATCCTGATTGCATTTTATTCTGCCTTGGCAATGTTCACAATGTGATCTTCATTAGAATGTATTTTAAGCTTTCACATGCTGGCATGGCCATTATTTGTATTCTGCACCATGATCAGTAAATCATGTGGAAGGTGCCTAGATGCAGAGTTCCAGGGTCCAAAATTTGCCTTCTTTTGGTTTTCATTTTGTTCCTTAGTATTTCTCTTGAACTGAAAGGAGGTTCAGAATATAACTGTCTCTGAGAACTAAGCACAGTAACGAGAATCTCAGATTCCTACCATTTTTAAATGAATTTGAAGATGTCTGCTCTGCTCCTCTAGTACCTTCACTTTCGTGGGCCAACAAAAAGTAGTTTGAGTATATCCACATATCTTGGTTCATGTCAGAGCTTTGCAGAATTACTTCTATTGCTTTGAGTATTTTGAGAAAATGCTAAAGGGCCTGATGTCCTGCAGTTCTTACTACCACCTGCACATGTGTGTCCCTGACCAGGAAGTTCTTTTAACTAACTTCAGAAAAGGACCTGGAGCCCTCACACTTATTCATTCCCCTTAGTATTATGGAACTCTAATACAAGGAGCCAATAATGGTGAGTTTTCCAGTGAAAAACATGTGAATTAGGTCAAGTTTGGCATCCGGACCTAAGTTCCCATAGCAGGTACCCTTTTTTTCTGCTTACCTTATTTTTTTGTGCCTTATCTATGGCACATTCTACAGTGTCACATAATGTTGAAAATCATGGCATTTAGAATTAAATACTTCAGTTAGTGGAGGCCGCAGGCTCTTGGACCCCAAAAGTTTACTAAAAGTCACTTGTGTGAAAGGAAAATATCTTGGGGCTCCAAAATCACTAAGCTAAAGAGAAAAGTCAGGCTGGAAACTGCTTAGGGCAACCCTGCCTCCCATTCTATTAAAAGTTACCCCTCTGCTCACTGCCATAAATGCATATCTGATTGTCTCCTTTGGAGAGGCTAGTCAGAAACTCACAAGAATGCAACCATTTGCCTGTTATCTGCCTATGACCTGGAAGCCCCCTCCTTGCTTTGAGTTGCCCTGCCTTTCCAGACCGAACCAATGTTCATCTTACATGTGTTGATCGATGTCTCATGTCTCCCCAAAATGCATAAAAACAAACTGTATTCTGACCTCCTTGGGCACATGTCCTCAAGACCTCCTGTGGCTGTGTCACAGGCACGTGTCCTTCAACCTTGGTAAAATAAACTTTCTAAATTAACTGAAACCTTTCTCAGATTTTCGGGGTTCACACTTGCATGAGGCATGTTAATAGGAGAAAAGAAATGTAAATGTATTTAATGTGTAGACATGAGAGCCTTCAGAATGAAGACCCAACTTTCCAATAAGTAACAGAAACTTGTATACCATCTTGAAATTACAGAAAGAGTGTAAACTAAAAGTATGTCAAAAAACAGATTTTAGTGGCAAGGCAGGTTATAGGAGGAAGAAAGGAAGAGGCTTGGCTAGATGAAGATGAAGTCTCCCTCAGAGGGAATAGATAGTAAATGTTTCTTTTCAGGTTTCTTAAGGTGTGAGACTCTCAGTCCTTCCTGGATCTAGGAAAGATGTGGAAAGCAGGGGTATGGCTTCATTAATGGAAACGCTCTACAAATGCAAATTTTTCCCACCAGAAAACAGCTTTCTAAGGCCACTTCTGTTTGCTGGCCAATTGGCAGCCATTTCAAAATATGTCAAAAAATATATCTGGGGGTAAAATGTTTTAATTTCCTTCAAATTTGAATACTAGCTCCCCACTTACAAGCTTATGACCTAAAGCAGTGGTTTTTAATGGGGTAACTTTGTACCTTGCCTGACTCCTCAGTGGGGCTACGAGTATATTTGGCATTATCATGTGTATTCGTCAGGGTTCTCTAGAGGGACAGAACTAATAGGACAGATGTATGTATGAAAGCGAGCTTATGAAGGAGTATTGACTCACATACTCACAAGGTGAAGTCCCACAATAGGCCATCTGCAAGCTGAGGAGCAAGGAAGTCCGTCTGAGTCCCAAAACCTCAAAAGTAGGGAAGCCGACAGTGCACCCTTCAGTCTGTAACCTAAGACCCGAGAGCCTCTGGCAAACCATTGCTGTAGGTCTAAGAGTCCAAAAGCTGAAGAACTTGGATTCTGATATTTGAGGGCAGGAAGCATCCAGCATGGGAGAAAGATGAAGGCTGGAACACTCAGCAAGTCTGCTCTTCCATCTTCTCCTGCCTGCTTTACTCTAGCCATGCTGGCAGCTGATTAGATGGTGCCCACGTAGATTGAGGGTGAATCTGCCTTTCCCAGTCCACTGACTCAAATGTTTATCTCCTTTGGCAACACCCTCACATACACACCCAGGAACAACACTTTGCCTTCTTCAATTCAACCTAGTTGACACTCAATATTAAGCATCACATCTGGAGATATTTTTGATTGTCATGAATATACATGAGTTTTGAAGTCAGAAAGACTTTGGGCCTCAGTCCAGATTTCTTGGATAAAGGAGTGTGGTGACCTTGGGCAGATTACTCTAGTCCCTGATCCTCATATTTTTTGAAGGTCAAACTAACCAAATTTTAAAAACACCTTAATCAATGTCTGGTACATGATAGGCACTTGATAAATGTTCACTTCCGTTCTTGTCTCCAACCATCTACCCACATCTATCCTGTTCCAAGGCAGACTAGACAAATAAATATTGTTTTCTAGAGTGCCATACTCTACAAAAAAAATCATAATAGATCACACAGGGGAGATGGTGACCTAGATAATACAGAGGGCTGCAAATCCTCATTGTACTTAGACTGGGAAAATATCTCTGCTACCTTTGAGTATATGTCTCCCTATATTAAGTATAAGGATGATGTGGTAAACTGACAATCATTAGAGATTCCACCTTAGAACAGTCACAGAATGAAGATTGGAAAAGCAATGTAGTGGTTACAAACAAAAATTTTAAATAGAATAAACAGGTTTAGAAAATTTGGCAATGGGGAAAACATATTATTGTGAAATATCTGATTTTGTTTTCTGTATTATGTACACACATATACAGATACAATTACAGGTTGAACACTCTGAATCTGAAAATCCCAAATCCAAAACTTTTTGCGTGCTCACGTAACACTTAAAGGAAATGCTCTTTGGAGCATTTCAGATTTCAGATTTCTGGATTAGGGATACCGAACCTTTAAGTATAATGCAAATATTCCAAACTCTGGGACAGTCTTAAATTTGAACACTTCTGTTCCAAGCATTTTAAATAAGGGATACTCAACTTGTATATACATATGCATACATACACACATATACATGTATCTACATGTGTATACATAGTGTGTGTGTGTGTGTGTTTGTAAAGCCATCATGTAAAATTCACTTCTTTTGTGATAGAAAAATTTCGAAAAACACTACATTATATTTGGATTTTAGGATTTGTTTTTTATTTCTAACAGGAGGTATTCACAATATGCTACTTGTAATATCTTACCCAATCAGTCCCCTTTGTGATCACTGCCATCAAATTCTAGGGTGACTAGGCAACGTTGGAGTAGGGCAGTCTGTGAGCATAAAACACAATGTAAGTGTTTCAGTGAAAAGGATCATATATTTATTTTTGGTGCTCTACTTTCCTATGACAATATTCTAAATAAAGTAGACCGTCAATAAATAAATGTTTATTTTATTTCAGGAAGTAGTATAATAACAGGTGAAACACCACTCTGATGCCTTCAGAACCATGTCCTACCACCTGCAGAAAAACTTATATGCTGGCTTAACAGATTTTGAAAAAAACAATCCTCATTTTAATTTTCATTTTCTCTTCTAGAAGGGTTAATAATTGGTAGACCAGGGATATAACCCAAAATAGTGCCTGTAGATATCAGATATTTTTTTGAGACAGGTTCTCACTCTGTCTCCGAGGCTGCAGTACAGTGGTGTGATCATGGCTTACTGCAGCCTTGACCTCCCTGGGCTCAGGTGATCCTCCCACCTCAGCCTCCCACACAGTTGGGACCACAGGCATGCACCACCACACCTGGCTAATTTTTTTCCTTTTTTTTGTAGAGACTGGGTTTCATCGTGTTGCCCACACTGGTCTCAAACACTTGAGCTCATGCGATCCACCGGCCTCGTCCTCCCAAAGTGTTGGGATTATAGGCATAAGCCATCATGTGCAGCCTAGATATCAGATTTTAACAGGATAGAGAAATGTGACCCAGATGATAGTATACATAACTAAAATAAAGGATGTAATGACTAAATTCTAATGACTAGAATGTGAATGACTAAAACAATTAAAAAATGCTATTTAATGGGATAATGTCAACTTGAAATGGAGTAATGTTAACCTAAAAGGAGATCTCCAGCGACATGCCAGTATGAATGATATAAATAGCAAGTTGGTAGATACCACAAATCTGGGTTGGGGGGGTGATGGTTTGGCTTTGTGTCCCCACCCAAATATCATCTCGAATTGTAATCCCCACATGTCAAGGAAGGGTCCTGGTGGGAGGTCATTGGATAAAGGGGCAGTTCCCCATTGCTGTTCTTGTGACAGTAAGGGAGTTCTCATGAGATCTGATGAGTTTTAAAAGCAGCAGTTTCCCCTGTATCCTCTCTCTTTTCTGCTGCCATGTAAGATGTGCTTTGCTTCCCCTTCACCTTCCTCCATGGTTGTAAGTTTCCTGATGCCTCCCCAGCCATATGGAACTGTGGGTCAATTAAACTTCTTTTCTTTATAAATTACCCAGTCTCAGGTAGTATCTTTATAGCAGTGTGAAAACAGACTAATACTAGGAGAAAATGTTTTAAATGATAAAATCAGAATCTCTATGAATTATCACAGACTGGTAAATGACAAGTGAAATCTAACAAGATAAATTATAATAGGGATAAGTATAAGGTCTGGTATTTGGAACAAAAAGCCAACGTATACAAATCACAGCACAGTGAACAGACAGATCTTGGCAACCAATGCATATATTTTAAAAAGGAAAAAGAAAAAGGTGAAAAAAGAAAAGAAAAAGACCTGAATTTATTTTAGTCTATAAATTGAATTCAAAATGAGTTCCACACTTAAATCATAATTAGGTTATAATTAATACTGGGTTATAGTTTATGTTAATTACAACTATAGTATTTTAAATAAAGGAGCTGACAATCTTTCACAGACCATAACTGAGTATAGTACTCAGTTCTGTGAGCCATAACTTAAAAGTTTGTTTATATGAAAACAGTCAAGTGATGAAAGAATTTGAAACCATTTTATATGAAGAACAGGTAAAGGAACTAGAAATGTTCAATCTGGAAAAGGAGGGGCTAATGGATGAATACTTAAATTCCTTATGTTAAACTCCCAAAGAAGAAATTGGAGCTGTTGGGTGAAAGTTACCACATGTCAGCTTTCACCTTGGTGAAGGTTACCAAATATAGGGAAAAGTTTTGCTGTCTCTGGAGGTTGTAAGTTCTTGGGTAAAAAGAAAGAGTGAAGTATTCACTTGGAATCCAAACAATCACTTTGCACGAATGTCGCAAATTGGATTAAAGTGTCGGAATGTTTTACTATACAATGACCTTCAAGGTCCTTTTCAACCTTCAAAGTAAATAATTTTAAAAATAATTACTGTATATACTATACATCGTTTTGTGACTTTAGGATTGTCCTTAAATTTTTTTTTAAGGGAGAATGTGAAAACTCCACAGGATTACAAATCCTTACATTAAACATTTTAAATTATATATATTAGTTGACACTGTTTTGGCATCAAGCAAACTTAAAACTCATAGTAGTATAAATGTGTATTTTAAAGGAATAAGTATAACAAACCCCAAGATAAACGTCAAGTACTCACATGAATACTAATATGTCTCTGATCCCTAAGAGATTTAAAGGGACAAAATTCAGTATGAGTATTTTCAAAATATCTGTATAGTTTTTTTCACACATATACAAAACTAAAGGTATGGCAGATTATTTTTTCACCTTTTATTTTGGTTTTGGCTAAATGCAACCTGAATCCTCAACTTCAGACTGATCTACTGGGAGCAAATTTGAGATGGCTGCAGATATCCAGATGTTCTATTTGTTTGGTGGCTGGCAAACAGCCCTTTTACTTCAAACACTGCCCACTTTGGCAGACTGGTTTGTTGATTACAAAGAAAAATCCCATTAGGACCACCCCTAATAAGATGATAGTCTTTCGATTATTCATCATTAAAACAACAAAAACAATACGTAAATCACCAAAAAAGTTGAATTACCAAAGCACTGCTGAATTTTTGTCATTTATTTACAAATTCCCCTGTGAACAGGCTCTTTCTTGTCATTTGTTTGCTTTGGCAGGCCACTTATCAAAACAGAGTCTAAAAAAGCATCCCAAATAAAATGACTGGTTCCACTAATCACGTCCTCAACAGTATTGTTCATTCTTACATTTCTAAACACCTTTATCACTGCTTCTGGGAAAGCGACTATATAGTATCTAGGCAGTAAGGTATCCTTTAATGTATCATAGCACAGTTTGGCACACCAAACCCTAGCGTAACATCCAATCATCATGAAACATTAATCTTTAAAGTATTAGGTCGTCAAAATAAAACGTTTATCCACAACGGTGTACATACAAATGCATGAATTAATGATTTCCAGAAGCTATGTGTTTGGTGCAGTTTAAAAGTCACAGCTGGCACAAAAGAGCAAGATGGCCGAATAGGAACAGCTCCAGTCTCCAACTCCCAGTTC
>NW_016803987.1:0-11349 GCF_001698545.2 Rhinopithecus bieti
ACTTACTCATTTTCAATTAACTGTGGAACATCTGTTAATCAAGTCCCATTATTAATGCAGGGAATTTTTTCCAAGACATCAATACATGTTTTTGAAATATATAGTGTTAATCTCAGCACTTTGGGAGGCCTAGGTGGGTGGATCACTTGAGGGCAGAAGTTTGAGACCAGCCTGGCCAGCATGGCAAAACGTTGTCTCTACAAAAAGAAAAAAAAAGAAAGAAAGAAAGAAAAAAGCCAGATGTGATGGTGTATGCCTGTAATTCCGGCTACTCTGGAGGCTGAGGCAGGAGAATCGCCTGAACCTGGGAGACAGAGGCTGCAGTGAGCTGAGATCGCATCACTGCACTCCAGCCTGGGCAACAGAGCAAGACTCTGTCTCAAAAAATTGTAAGCATGTAGATTACCATACTATGACTTTAAAGGTGACTAGGGAGAGCAAGCATTAAAGGGCCTAATAAACAATACTAACAGTAAGAATCATTGTTTGTGTTTTCCCAGTATTCATAATCATTTTCTCCTCTCTCTCTTATGGTTAGAAGCCAAATTTTTGTATGGGACAACATTGTACCAGTCTTAAGCAATGGATCAGAATTTATCTAATTCTAGGGGCTGGACACAGTGACTCATGCTTATAATCCCAGCACTTTTGGAGGCCAAGGAGGGCAGATCACCTGAGGTAAGGAGTTTGAGACCACTTGGCCAACATGGTGAAACTCTTTCTCTATTAAAAGTGCCAAAATTAGCTGGGCATGGTGGCGCATGGCTGTAGTCCCAGCTACTCAGGTGGCTAAGGCAGGAGAATCATGTGAAATCATGTGAAACCGGGAGGCCAAGATTGAAGTGAGCCGAGATGGTGCCACTGGTCCTTCAGCCTGAGCGACAGAGTAAACCTTCATCTTGGGGAGTGGGGCGGGGCGGGGAAGAATTTTCTAATTCTATAAGAGCAATGTGTTACCCTATTTCTTAGGCTACATTACAGATATGAGTGTTCATGTGATCCAGTTCTAGAAGTCTGCCAGTTACCTTTGGAAAAACTTTGTATTTCCCAATTAAATTTTTTAAAACTTTTTGAGACGGAGTCTCACCCTGTCACCCAGGCTGGAGTGCAGTGGTGCGATCTCGCCTCACTGCAAGCTCCGCCTCCTGGGTTCAGGCCGTTCTCCTGCCTCAGCCTCCCTAGCAGCTGGGACTACATGTGCCTGCAACCATGCCCCCCTAACTTTTTGTATTTTTAGTAGAGACGGGGTTTCAACTTGTTACCCAGGATGGTCTGGATTTCCTGACCTCATGATACGCCTGCCTCGGCCTCCCAAAGTGCTGGGATTACAAGCGTGAGCCACCACGCCCAGCCAGTGTTATTCCTTTTTATTCTCCAATTCTTCTGCATTGAATGTTGACGCAATATCTAGAACTACAGTAGCCATCTTGAGATAAATGAAGGAAACCTCAGAAACATCAAGAGACACATAATAAATGCCAACAGTAAGTACTTACCGTATTACATTGTTTTGTTTGGGAAAAAAGTAAACCAATGTTGACTAAGCAACAGCAGTTGTTTATATTAATATGATTATTATTTACAACAAAAGACACCCCAAATATATATCTTTTCTAAGTAACACACAAATCTCATGAATTGTAGTAAACACATATATATCAGCACTCAGTCTTTGGGTTGGCTATGATTCTATTTAGCTCTCCTGATGTTGACTTGGTTTATATTCAGGCTGAACAGAGCGCTAAGGTTTGCATGATGTGTTCCTATCTTAAGACTGAGAGTGAATTAATGTCTGTTATATAAAACATTTTATTCTGCAAACATCTATCAGAACCTCATGAGAAGTGCCAATAATTAGCTTTTATTGGACCTTTGTATATCACATTTGTTCATATGCTATTGCACAAGCAAGTCACATAGCTAAGACTAACATTAATGGGGCATGAAGATATATTCATCCCACAGCAAAAGGGAAGAAAGGGGAGTGAAGATATTTTTAACAAAATGACCTTTACAACAAACAATTTTGAGAATTATTATAATTAATTCTTATGTTATGTAATTATTTATTCATCTTTATTTTGTAACTATCAATTCTAATATTCAAAAGTATCGAAGTATAATGCTTTATGAAATATTTTACAGAAAATCTCAGTTAGCATGGTGCTTTATCAAGAACAAATTATTATCAACACAAGGAAATTAATGGCTATAATTGAGGACTGGTGAGTTAGTCAACAAATATCATGATGATATGAATGAGTATATACAAATTGTGTATTTCCATAAAGCTGGAAGACATTGAGGTTGTCAATTTAAATATCCAGTTTTTTGGGGAAAGAAAACTAAAGTGAGTCACTACTTCTCACCTTAAAAAATAGAAATAGATTATGTCAAAAAAATTTTGATTCAAATGTAGAAGCTGAAGACATGCAGTTATTTTATTATTGATGCTACTGCTTATTCCTAATAAGTAAGGTATTGTACATCCCCAAACATGTAAGTTTATTCTCAGAAATTAAAATGTATCCAAATAGCTTTCTCTATTTCTCTCTTTGTATTTCTCTCTCCTTTGCCGATATATAGAGACACACATATATAAATATAGATGTTTATATTTTACATTTATGTTTTGTAATTTTTTATATTTATATACAGAGGTATAAATATAGATAAATCATAGTTAATGCAAACATGCTAAGTTTTGAGTACCGTCTTTACTCTTTAAACATATTTCATAAAATTTGTAAGAAATATGGAGATTTAGCTAATCATTTCCTAAAATTATGGAAAAACCAAAGAAACATAATGATATTTAACTATTTAAAAATCATCAATGTGTGGACACTTGTCAATCACAAAAGAGAAAATGGTTGGTAATATAACATAGCTGCGAACATCAGATGTGCATCTGACCTCACGATTATTAAAGCACCATTTTCCCACAATCTTATTACCATACACTAGTGAAACAGATACTTTAGAAATAGGAGTGATGCAAGAACCTCAAATTTGTTCAATTTCACATTTATATTCAAGTATTTAAGAAGAATAATTAGGTTAGGAACTAGAAATGGGCTATAAAGAGTACTTTGCTTTTGTTAATTGGTGCAAATGATATTTCATAATCAGATATTAGAAAGCTTAAGTAAGGAAATTTAATTAAGTTTTTGAAGTTTTAGATTTTCCATCTCAAGGTTTTATAATGTTAACAGTAAAAGTAATTTGGGAAGCAGCAGGAAATGATTTTACCTTCGAAAAAGTAAAGATAAACATAGGAACATGCAAGTATTGCAAGAAGATTATAGTTAATAATATTGTAATCTTAACTAATAAAAATATTTTCCACAGGCTTGTAGAAAGTAGAATTAAGGCTCATATACAACCAAGACTACTTTATCTGACAAAACTGTGCTTCAAAAATGAAGGAGAAATAAAGAATACCCCAGAAATGTTTACAAACGCTGAGGAAGTATGTTACCCCAGATTTGCATTACAAGAAATGCTGAAGAGAGTTTGTTAAGATGAAAGAGCACTAAAGAACATCATAAAAGCGTAAGAAAGTGGAAGTTCACTGGTAATAATAAATATATACACAACTGCAGAATATTGCTCTAACAGCACTGCACAAATCAATTTTATTCTAATATAGAAGATAGAAAAGTATAAAAATAACTATAACTTTAAGCATAGGTTGATGGATACACGATAGAAGATGTAATTTGTGATGTCCATAACATAATTTGGGGCAAAATAAAAGAGTAGGGTTTTGTGTACAATTCAAGTTAAGTTGTTATCAGCTTAAAAAAAAATTTCTATCTATGAGATGTTTTATGTCAGCCAAACGGTAACTGTTATAAAAATGAATGTCCGTGCATCCCTCCAAATTCATGTTGAAGACCCAATATGATGGTATTTGGAAGTGGTGCTTTGGGGAGGTAATGAGATCAAGAATATGTAGCCTTTGTGAATAGGATTAGTGTTCTTATGAGAGAGATGAGAGACAAATAAGAGAGGTGATTTTACTCTCTCTCATGAGGATACATCAAGAAGGCCGCTGACTATAAATCAGAATGAGGGCCCTCAGCAAGAACCCAACCATGGTGACACCCGATCTCAGATTTTAGCCCTAGAACTGAGATAAATGAATATTTGTTGCTTAGGCTTCCCAGTCTTTGATAGTTTACTATAACAGGTAAGACAGTAACATCAAAGAAAATACTGATAGAAGACACATAAAAGAAAATGATAAAGGAATCAAAGCATGTCGCTACAAAAAAAGAAAAAATGAGGAAACACAAAAGACAAAAAGAGGAAAAAAACAAAATAGCTACAAGACAGACAGAAAACAACAAAATGGCTATAATAAGTCCTTCCCTGTCAGCCATTGCTTTAAGTGTAAACGGATACAACCACCCAATGAAAAGAGGAACGCAATTTTTAAAATCCAACGATACATTGTTTACAAGAGATTTACTTTAGATTTAAAGACACATGTATGAGAACATTTGTATGTAGAATATAAAAAAAATAAGAACACACATAGACTGAAAGTGAAAGCATAGAAGAAAAGTACAGTATGCAAATGGTAGCAAAAGGGAGTGGGGGTGACTGTACTTATACCAGACTAAATAGACTATAAACTTTAAGTCAAAAACTCTCACAAGAAATAAAGAAGACATATATAGAGAGAGATATATATGACATATATGTATATATTTACATATATGTGTATATATGCATATACACACATATATACATACACGCACATACACATATACATATATGTAAGGTTTATTCACCAGAAAGATAAATTTTATATTATACGTATGTGTATATATATATGTGTGTGTGTGTGTGTGTGTGTGTGGATACCCTATAACAGAGAATGCAAATATAAGGAACAAACATTGACACAAATGAAGGGAAAACTAGACAGTGTTAAAATAATAATATGAGACTTTAACACTCCACTTTCAATAACGGGTGGAACATTTGTATAGACTGTAAATAAACAGAGAACATGAACAATATGTAGATCAAAGGGACCTAACAGACATATACAGAGCATTTCACCCAACAGCAATAGAATACACATTCTTCTCAAGTGCACATGAAACATTTTGCAAGATAGAACACATTCGAGGTTACAAAAGAAGTCTTAAAAGATTCAGGAGATTTAAATTATACCACATACTTTTCTAACCATAATAGAATGAAACAAGATGCAAATAGCAGAAGAAAAACTAGAAACTTCACAAATATTTGGTAATTAAACATTCTTGAACAAGGAGTGATTCAAAGAAGGAATCAAAAGTGAAATTAGAAAACATATTGAAGCAAATGAAAAAAAAACTTATCAAAATATATAAGATGCAGCAAAAGCAGTACTAAAAGGGAAGTTCATAGTGTTAAATGCTTACTTCTTTAAAAGGAAGAACTATCTCAAGTAAACAACCTAACTTTGCATCTCAAGGAACTAGTAGAAGAAAAAGAAAGATAAACCATAGCAGAAGAAAGGCAATAATAAAGATTAGAGTAGAAGTAAATAAATAAATAGAAAACAAATCTAAGCATCGTGTTTTGAAAATATCAGAGGAAATGAATACGCTTTTAGCTAGAATTTAAAATGAGGGCAAAGACTTAAGTAAAAAAACAAATCAGAAATGAAATAGGAGACAACTAATCCTAAACGAAAAAAAAAATGATCCTAAGAAACTACTACAAAGCATTATACAACAACAAATTTGACAGCCTAGAAGAAATACATATATATCTAGAAATATACAAACCACAATGACTAAACCATGAAAAAATAGTCTGAGCTAGAAGAAGACTGAATCATTAAACAGAACACTCCCAACAAGAAAGAGCCTAGGACAACATGACTTCACTGGTGAATTCCACCTAATATTTAAAGAATTAACAACAATCCTTTTAAACTCTTCCACAAATCTGAAAAAGATGGAAGTCCTCTAAACTCAGTTGATAAAGTCAGTATTGCCCTGATGCCAAAGACAAAGATACTCTAAGAAAGAGGAACTACAATCCAATATCCCTAATGAACATGGATATAAAAATTCTAGAAAACCAATTTCCACAGCATATTAAAAGGATTCTACACCATGATAAGGCAAAATGTATCACTGGGATACAAAAATGTTTCCACATATGAAAATCAAACAATGTAATACAACATATTAGAAGAAAGAAGGATGAAGATCACATGATCATTTTAATAGATTCAGAAAAAGCATTTGATAAACCACAAAAGCCATTTTAAGTTAAATACTAACAATATAGGAAAAAAGAAAATTTCTCAACACAATAAAGGCTATTTATTAAAAAATCACAACTAATATTATACTTACTGGTGAAAGACAAAGTTTTTCCTTGTGATCAGGAACAAAGGAATAGCAACCAAAGGATGTCCATATTTGTCACTTCAATTCAGCAGAATAATATGAAGTCTAGCTAGAGCAATTGGCAAGAAAATAAAGGCATTTACATCAAAATGAAAAAAGTAAAATTATCTCTGTTCAAAGATGACATGATCTTATATATAGAAAATTCTAAAATTCCACATAAAACTTGTAAAACTAATAAATTCAGAAACTGTTCAGAATATAAAATCAACTTACAAAAGTAGTTACATTTATGTATACTAGCAACAAAATAGGTAAATAAAATTAAGAAAATCCAATTTACACCAACACCAACAAGAGTAAAACCTAGAAATAAATTTAACCAAGGAGGTGAAAGATTTGTAAAGTGAAAACTACGAAATATTGCTGAAGAAAACTAAAGAAGACACAAATGAATGAAAAGTCACCCTATGTTCATGGGTTAGAAGAATTAATGTTGTTAAAATGCCTTACACTACCAAAAGCAATCTACCGATTCAATGCAAATTCTATTAAAATCCTAATGTTTTCAATGGGATTCATTTATTTTCACAAAATACAAAAAAATAATAATAATTCATGTGGAACTGCAAAGGATACTAAATAATCAAAACAATTTTGAGAAAGAAGACCATAACTGAGGATTTCAAACTTTCTGATTAAAAAGAAATTACAAATCAGTAGGAATCAAGACCATATGATGTTGGCATAAAGACAGACACTTGATAATTGAAATAAAACAAAGAGGTCCAAACTAAATCCATGGATATACTGTAAAACGATTTTCAACAGGGGTGCCAAAACTCTACAATGGTGAAAAGATATCTCTTAAACAAATGGTGCTGGGATACTAGATAGCCTCTTAAAAAAAGCTGGGCCATTATTATAATCTGTGAAATAAAACATAGATAAAATCTTTATAATACTGGCCTTGACAATGAATTTCCTGGATCTAACACAAAAGTACAGGCAGAAAATTTTTTTTAAAGTGGGACTATATCAAACCAAAAAGCTCCATATAGCATAAAAAACAAGCAGCAGAGTGAAAAGGCAACGAACACAATGGGAGATAATATTTTCATAGGATGTATTTGATCAAAGATTAATATGCAAAATACAAAACTCCTAAAATCAATAGCAAAAAACAAAAAAAATCCCATTTAAAATGAGCAAAGTACTAGGATAGTTATTTCTTCAAAAGAACATGTAAATGATCAAGTTTATAAAAGATGCTAAACATTACTAATTCCTAGGGTCTGAATGTTTATTTCTCCCTAAAGTTTATATGTTAAAATTCTCCCACCCAAATTGATGGTATTAGGAAGTGGGAACTTTAGGAGGTGATTAGGTCATGGGGGTGAAACCCTCATGAATGAGATTAGTGCCCTTATAAAGAGTCGTGAGAGAAACCACTCACGCTTTCTTCCTTGTAAAGACAGAGAGAAGTCAGCAGTCCATAACCCAAAAGAGGGCCATAACCAGGACCTGACCATGTTGGCACTTGGATCTCAAACTACAGTCTCCAGAACAATAAATAATTAATTTATAATGTTTATAAGCTATCCAGTTTGTGATATTTTGTATACTAGTCCAAATGGACTAAGACCCTAATCACCAGGGAAATGCAAATAAAAATTATAATGACTGGTAGAGCCACCAAATGCACACACTTGGTGAATGCCTACCTGTCAAGACCTACTGTCTGGCCTGCCTGGAGTCCCCAACCCTCAGCAAAGCCACACCACTGTCTTCACAAATACCCACAGTCTAAGCAATTGAGATACCCGTAGACACTGCTGACATTGGTTAAAGCCAAATAAATCATACAGACTACTCTACTGTGCATACCCAGAATTAAGCCAAAGCACCCTACCCAACTGACACTATAGAAAAAATTTACAGGAAAAATGTCTTTTCCTGTGAAAGTTACTCCATAAAACTGAAAGAGACAAATGCTTCATCAAGTGTGCAGATATCAACGTAGTTACAAAAGAAATACAAAAAAGTAAGAAAACATAACATCTCTAAAGAAGTATCACCACTTTCCAGTAACAGACACTTCAAAATAAGGTACATATAAAATACTTGAAAGGCAATGCAAAATAATGATCTTAAGGAAACTCTGTGAGATACAAGAGCATACAAATAAACAATTCATTGAAACCAGGTAAATAATTCATGACATGAATGAGAATTTATGCAAAGAGATACAAATCATAAGAAAGACCCAACAGAAATCTTAAAGCTAAATAATTCAATACATAAAATAAAAAATACAATAAAAAGCATGAATAGACTAGATAAAGCAGAAAAAATAATGTCTGAATTTGAAAATATGTCTTTTGAAATATCCCAGTCAGATGAAAATAAAGTAAAAGGAGTGAAGAAAGCCTGTAAGACTCATGGGACAATATTAAGCACACAAACCTAACCATGACCCTCAAGGAAATACGAATGCAAGAACAGACCAAACCCAAAATTAGTAAAATGAAAGAAATATTGACCATGAGAGCAGAAATAAATATAAATTTGAAAAATAAATACAAAACATAAATAAAGCACATTTTTAATGATAAATTTAACAAACTGTTTGCTAAACTAAGTGAGAAAAAAGATAGAAAACCCAAATAATCTGGACCAAGTAAACCTAATAGACATCTACAGACCTCTCCACCCCAAATCAAGAGAAGATACGTTCTTCTCAGCACTACATAGCACTTATCCTAAAATCAACCACGTAAATGGAAGTAAAACACTTTTCAGCAAATGTAAAAGAATGGAAATCATAACAAACAGTCTCTCAGACCACAGTGCAATCAAATTAGAACTCAGGATTAAGAAACTCCCTCAGAACTGCACAACTACATGGAAACTGAACAACTTGCTCCTGAATGAATATTGCGTAAATAATTAAATAAAGGCAGAAATAAAGTTATTTGAAACCAATGAGAGCAAAGACACAAAGTACCAGAATCTCTGAGACACAGCTGAAGCAGTGTTAAGAGGGGAACTTATGACGCTAAATGCCGATATCAGAAAGCAGGAAAAGATCTGAAATCGATACCCTAACATCACAATTAAAAGAACTAAAGAAGCAAGAGCAAACAAATTCAAAAGCTAGCAGAAGACAAGAAAGAAAGAAGATCAGAGCACAACTGAAGAAAATAGAGACCCAAAAAAACACTTAAAAAAATCAATGAATCCAGGAGGTGGTTTTTTGAAAAGATTAACAAAATAGATAGACCACTAGCCAGACTAATAAGAAAAGAGAAATAATCAAATAGACACGATAAAAAATGATGAAGGGGGTATCACCACCGATCCCATAGAAATATAAACTACCATCAGAATATACTATAAACACCTCTACATAAATAAACTAGAAAATGGGGAAGAAATGGATAAATTCTTGCACACATACACCCTCCAAAGAATAAACCAGGAAGACGTCCTTGAATAGACCAATAACAAGTTCTGAAACTGAGGCAGTTATTTGTTTGTTTATTTATTTATTTATTTATTGAGATGGAGTCTCACTCTGTTGCCCAGGCTGGAGTGCAGTGGCACAATCTCGGCTCACTGCAAGCTCCGCCTCCCAGGTTCATGCCATTCTCCTGCCTTCGCATCCCCAGTAGCTGGGACTACAGGAGCCCGCCATCATGTCCAGCTAATTTTTTTGTGTGTTTTTAGTAGAGATGGGGTTTCGCCATGTTAGCCAGAATGGTCTTGACCTCCTGATCTCGTGATCTGCCCACCTCGGCCTTCCAAAGTGTTGGGATTACAGGAGTGAGCCACTATGCCCAGTGGCTGCAGTAATTTATAACCTGCAAACCAAAAAAAGCCTAGGACCAGATGCATTCACAGTCAGATTCTACCAGAAATACAAAGAAGAGCTGAGACCATTCCTTCTGAAACTATCCCAAACAATAGAAACAGAAGGACTCCTCCCTAACTCGTTTTATGAGGCCAGAATCATCTGGATACCAAAACCTGGCAGAGACACAACAACAAAGAAAATTTCAGGCTAATAATATCCCTGATGAACATCAGTGCGAAAATCCTTAATAATTTACTGGCAAACCAAATCCAGCAGCACATCAAAAAGCTTATCCACCACAGTTAAGTTGGCTTCATCCCTGGGATGCAAGGCTGGTTCAACATATGCAAACAATAAGCATAATCCATCACATACACAGAATCAATGACAAAAACCATATGATTATCTCAATAGATGCAGAAAAGGCCTTCAATAAAATTCAACATCCCTTCATGCTAGAAACTCAATAAACTAGGTTTTCATGGAACATATCTCAAAATAATAAGAGCTATTTATGACAAACCCACAGCCAATATTATACTGAATGGCAAAAGTTGGAAGCATTCCCTTTGAAAACCAGCAGAAGGCAAGGATGCCCTCTCTCACTACTCCTGTTCAACGTAGTATTGGAAGTTCTGTCCAGGGTAATCAGACAAGAGAAAGAAATAAAGGGTATTCAAGTAAGAAGAGAGGAAGTCAAATTGTCTCTATTTGAAAATGACTTGATCTTATATTTAGAAAACCCCATTGTCTCGGCCCCCAAAATACTTAAGTTGGTAAGCAACTTCAGCAAAGTCTCAGGATACAAAATCAATGTGCAAAAATCACAAACATTCCTATACACCAATAATAGACAAGCAGAGAGCCAAATCATGGGTGAACTCCCATTCACAATTGCTAAAAAGACAATAAAATACTTAGGAATACAACTTACAAAAGGGACATGAAGGACCTCTTCAACGAGAATTACAAACCACTGGTCAAGGAAATAAGAGAGGACACAAATAGAAAAACATTCCATGCTCATGGATAGGAAGAGTCAATATTGTAAAAATGGCCATACTGCCCAAAGTGATTTATAAATTTAATGCTATTCACATCAAGCTACCATTGACTTTCTTCACAGAA
>NW_016803987.1:12195-14300 GCF_001698545.2 Rhinopithecus bieti
AAAAAAAAAAAAAGAAAAAAAAAAGTTCTGAATAGGAAAAAAAAATAACCCAAATAAAATCAAGAACAAAAAGGAGACATTATTTCTAATACCTATGCATAGAAATGCAAAGAATAAGGAAGGATTATTATTAACAACTACACATCAACAAATTGGAAAATCTAAATTTCCAGACAAATACAAAATACCTACATTGAACTATAAGGAAATTAAAAGCCTGAAAATACCAAAACAAGTAATGAAGTTGAATGAATCATAAAACTTCTACTGACAAAGAAAAGCCCAGGGCTGATGGCTTTGCTGCTGAATTCTACCAAATATTTAAAGAATAACTAACACCAATTATTCTTAAATTATTCCAAAAAAAAAATGAAGAGGAGAAAATTCTTTCAGACTCATTCTATGAGGCCAGCCTGAACCTGATACCCAAACCAGATAAGGACACAACAACAATAACAACAACAAAACTACAGGCCAACATCTTTGAAAAAAATAGCTGGAAAAATCGACAAAACACTATCAAAACAAATCCAGCAGCACATTAAAAAGATTATACACTATGATCAAGTGAGATTAAACTCAAGGTTGCAAAGATGGTTTAACATATGCAAATCAATAAACATAATATATTACACCAACAGAATGAAGGAAAAAATCATAAGATTATCTCAATAGACACAGAATAAGCAATTAATAAATATCAACATTTTTCCATAATAAAAAAATTCAAACAATTAGATATGTAAGGAATGTTCCTCAAATCAATTAAAGCCACAAATGAGAAATCCACAACTAATTTTATAATGAATAGGAAAAAAATTGAAAGCTCCTTCTATAAGAACTGAAACAAATGGCTGGGTGTGGTGGCTGTCGCCTGTAATCCTAGCACTTTGGGAAGCCGAGGCGAGTAGATCATGAGGTCAGGAGTTCAAGGCCAGTCTGGCAAGCATGGTGAGACACCTGTCTCTACTAAAAATACAAAAATTAGCTGGGCATGGTGGTGCACACCTGTAGTCCCCAGCTACTCAGGAGGCTGAGGCAGGAGAATTGCTTAAACCCGGGAGGCGGAGGTTGCAGTGAGCCGAGATCGTGCCACTGCACTCCAGCCTGGGCGACAGAGCGAGTCTCTGTCTCAAAAAAAAAAAAAAGAAAAAGAACTAAAACACGAATACCACTTTCATCATTCTTATTCAACATAGTATTCGAAGTCTAGCCAATGCAATTAGACAAGAGAAAAATACAGAATACAGAGCACCCAAATTGGAATAACAGGGAGTCAAATTTTCCTGTTTGTGGATTCTGAATATTAGTCCTTTGTTGGATGCATAGTTTGTGAATATTTTCTCCCAATCTGTGGGTTGTCTTTCCTCTGGTGACTATAGCTTTTTCTATGCAGAAGCTTTTTAGTTAAATTAGGTCCCCTCTATTTATCTTTGTTTTGCTGCATTTGTTTTAGGTTCTTGGTCATTAACTCTTTGCCTAAGCCAATATCTAGAAGAGTTTTCCAAGGTTATCTTCTAGAATTTTTATGGTTTCAGGTCATAGATTTAAGTCTTTGATCCACTTTGAGTTCATTTTCTATAAAGTGAGAGATGACCATTCAGTTTTGTTTTTCTACATGTGGCTTGCCAATAAACCAAGCACCATATGCTGAATAGGGTGGCCTTTCTCCGCTTTGTTTTTCTTTGCTTTGTTGAAGATCAGTTGGCTGTAAGTATTTGGATAAATAAAAGGTGGTATATCCTCACAGAGGGATACTATTTAGCAATAAAAAGGAATGAAATTCTAATAAATGCTGCAATGGCAACAAACCTTGAAAACATGTGAAAGAAAACAGTAACAAAAGGCTACATATTGAATGATTCCGTATGCATGCAATGTTCAAAACAGACAAGTTATATAGAGACAGAAAGCAGGTTAGTGGTTACCTAGGGTTAGGAGGGTTGGAAGAAGATGAGGAGAGATTTCTAATGGGTTTTTGGTTTGTTTGGCAGGTGTTGAAAGTGTTCTGGAATTAGATATTGGTAATTGTACAATTTTGTGAATATTTTTTAAAATGTTTGAATTCTACATTTTATTTTATTGTTATATTTATTTATTTATTT
>NW_016803987.1:15846-20420 GCF_001698545.2 Rhinopithecus bieti
TATATATATATATATATATATATATATACACACACACACACACACACATACACACACACACACCCCACACACATGGGATATTATTGAACCATATAAATGGAAAATCTATCATATGCTATAATATGAATGAACCTGGAGGAACATTATCCTAGGGGAAATAAGTCACAGACAAATATTATATGATTCTACTTGTTTGAGGGATCTTAAATATTCAAACTCATAGAAGCAGAAAGTAGAATGATGGTTGCCAGGGGCTGAGGGAAGTGGGAAATGGGCAGTTTCTGTGTAGTGAGTACAGAGTTTCAGTCATTCAAAATGAAAATATTCTTGACATCGGTTGTAAAAAGAATGTGCATATAGTTAATGATACTGTACTGTATGCTTAAAAATTTACTAAAAGGGAAGAGTTCATGTGAGGTGTCTTTTACCACAATAAAAAATAGTTAAAAAAAATACACCTTATGTATCAAGTAATGGTATTACACGAAAATCAACAATTGGAAGATATCTCACTGTACGTCATCTCAAGATATTTGGCTTTTAATCTTTATTTTAATTTTTCTCAATGTTTGAGCTGAGCTCCATTTATGTAGAAATTGTTGAGAGTGGGACTTGTTGGCTGGGCAGGGTGGCTCACACCTGTAATCCCAGCACTTTGGGAGGCGGAGGGGGGCAGATCACGAGGTCAGGAGATCAAGATCATCCTGGCGAACACAGTGAAACCCAGTCTCTACTAAAAATACAAAAAATTAGCCGGGCGTGGGGTCGGGCGCCTGTAGTCCCAGCTACTGGGGAGGCTGAGGCAGGAGAATGGTGTGAACCCAGGAGGTGGAGCTTGCAGTGAGCAGAGACCGCGCCACTGCACTCCAGCCTGGCCCTGGGCCCCACTGCACTCTTAATAATTTGGTCTTTGGTACTGGGAACTGAACAGCCTGCATTTTAAACAAGTCCCCAGTGATCATAGCAGCTTTATTCAAAATAGACAAAATGTAGACACAATGCAAATATTCATGGAGAGATGAATGGATAAAGAAAATATGGTGTATACATAAATTGGAATATAATTCCAAGGAATTCATACGTGCGGTAAATTGGAGACCACTGGATGTGAGCAATAACAATTAACTTTGCTTTACATGAGAAAATAAAATAAGCATAGTTCAAGTTTAGAAAATATTACTCAAATATCAGTGTGGAGAATAGATTAGAGAGCAAAACCAGAGTCCTGGACATCAATTTGAAAAACTTTGTAATGCCTTAGGCATGAGAGAGTGACAGACCATGGTTAAGGAAAGAAGAAAGTAATGAATCATTTAGGAAATTCTAAGGAACTAAACTACAGAGAGTCTGATGCTTAGTTACATATTGACAATAAAGAAAATGGAGAAAGCCAATTTCTGACTTGGGTGACTAGATGGGTAACTGTAACATTTATTAATATACAAAATGTAAAAGGAGCAACAAGTTTGATGTAGAGATCACTAATTCAATGTGGTATTTGTTCAATCTAAAATATGAAGTGTTCAAATAGAGCTATCAATAAGCAGCTGGATATATTTATTAGGAAAGACATGACATCTGGAGAGGCAGTTCTGAGAGGTACCAGCATCTTAGCTGGTATTTGAAACTATGGTGGCCCATGGCATCAAGCACAGAATGTGTATTGAATAAGAACATTCTGCATATCATAATAGACCTTAAAGTACCACCAATATTTCATGTGAAGGTAAAGAAAGAGAGCAGTCCATGGAGAAGAAAAATATAGAATGTTCACAGATGTTAGGCAGAATAAGGAAGTAATAATGCCCATGAAACCAAGGGAGAAAAGAATTTAAATGAGGAATATCAACAATATAAAATGGCATACAAGACTAAGGTAAGGAAAAGAATAGGATGTGATACTAGACCCTCATCAATAATTTAAGATAACTCAAAAAGAGAAGAATATGTATTTGAGATACAGTCATTTCAATACTATTTTCATTTTATGCTATTCTTCAGTAAATAGTGGGATTTGAATATTGTAATTTGTCTTAAACTGAATTTCATGGGTTCTTATTTATAATTGTGCCAAAATTACCTTATAATAATTGTAATCTTACTTAACGTGGTTACCATATTACCTGGTTATGTATCTCTGGTGTTAATTTTACACTTGGCTAAAAATGCAGAATGGCAATTTACATTTTATATGGCTAAGCTTTATATAGTATAACACAAATACCAACATTATATAAGCTCTAATTTTTTTATTCTACATATGAAATTTCTTTCTGACCTTACATGTAATATCCTATCTTATATTAGAATTTTTATTTTCTTCTTTCTGAAAGTCTCAGAATAAATGTTCTCAACTAATTCAAATACAATCCATTTCATTTACAGTATAATTGGCTGCCTTGTTTTAGCATGATATGAGACGAGAATGTGAGACAAGGTCACTTGGGTTTCAAGTAATTAATAATTAGAAGTTTTTATACTGTACAGCAGTCCCTTTATGTTACTGGACCATCGATATAAGAAAATTGTATATTTTCCAAATCTCTTACCTTATGATTTATTTTTATTTTTTTAATAATTTAAATCCAATAGGAAAAATAATATGTGTATTCAAATCACAATCTTGAACGCTGAAATTTCTTTACTTGACATTTTCCTCACATTTCCTAATATTTCCCAATTAGAGAAAGCACTCAATAACTGCATGCTGTATGAAATATGAGCAGAATATAATGAGATGAAATCAAATAATAATATAAGATAATTTGTATAGGTTCTAATGATCTAAGTAAGGGTGTTGGTGATACATTGTTCATTACAGCACATATGACACTTTCTCTGATTTCATTTGACAATATACTCAACAGAAGTAGAAATATGGTGATGTAGTTAACAAAATGCAACCTTGAGCTGCATATCGTCAAAGAGTATGCAGACTGGGATAAATGTCACTGCACTTTATTTTGTGCTGGAAAAGCTATACCTCGAGATTATTTAGTTCTTGATACTAGGAATTTAAGAGCATGTACTAGAACATTTTATATGACACACATGTGATGGATAACTTTAAATAGCATATGATACATGCCCTGATTTCTTTTGATAGAGATATAATAGTAAATATAGCAAAATAAACTCTTAAAGTAGCCAGAGAGTCTAACAATAGTGAACAATAGTACTCTATGTAACTTTGTGCAACCACATTAAATGCAGGGGTTAAAATGCCTCAGCCTGAAAATTAATTCTCTTAATGAATGTATCCTCCCTATCTACTCTTTCCTGTGGTCCCCTGTAGTTTGATCTCACACTGACCTTCCTCATTATTAAATTCAGATGTATCCATGGAGGAAAATAGGCAACAAAATTCTCCAAGAAGGCATAACCAGTGCCCATGGATTTCCATGGAAGAGGATTTTTTCAGAAAACCCAGGAAAAGACTCCACTTTTAAGACAGTTAGTCTTTATTATTCCTGTTCAGTAAAATAAGTGCCATAAATCAGTGATTACCTTATGTTTTCCTTCCTCTACTGTCCAGAATGAGGGCTTTGGTAGTAGTTACACTCTAAGTTCCTGACAGCTCTATATACTGGGCTATTAAGGGAATATCACTTGTCTTTTCATTATGGTTTGGCATGTCAAAAAAAAATCTACACCTGGTTCTGTTTTAAAGACCTTAATATAATCTAGAGATGTTAAAATTGAGCTTAATGCCATAACCCACTCCAACTTTGTAGTTAAGCAAGTGGGAGAGTAAACAGAGATATGTATGTTACCATTTGTAGAAATGCATGTGTAATACAAGCAATCAGATTAAATATTGGGCATCAAAGGGCAGAATAAAACAGAAACTTTTATTGACTACGAAATGTTTATTCCTTTCTTCATTCTTAACTGTATCCCAATTTATTTGTCAATTGGCATTGGTCCATTTCAAAATATAAGATGTGATTGCTCTAAGACAAAACTAGGTGAGAATTTAGTAAATGATAAGTGTAGACTATAATAAGGTAAATTGGTCAAAATTGTGCCATGACAATTGAAAAAAGTGATTATGTTTTGCTCATTAAAGAATAATGGGAGGTGCCCAAGGTGGCCGAATGGGAACAGCTCCAGCCTCCAGCTCCCAGCGTGAACGACACAGAAGACGGGTGATTTCTGCATTTTCAACTGAGGTACTGGGTTCATCTCACTGGGGTGTGTTGGACTGTTGATGCTGGTCCACGGGTGCAGTCCGATCAGGGAGAGCCGAAGCAGGGCAAGGCATCACCTCACCTGGGAAGCACAAGGGGAAGGGAATTCCTTTTCCTAGCCAAGGGAAAGTGAGACACACAACACCTGGAAAATCAGGTAACTCCCACCCTAATACTGTGCTTTACCAAGGGTCTTAGCAAATGGCACACCAGAAGATAATATCTCACACCTGCCCCAGAGGGTCCCACACCCACGGAGCCTCTCTCATTGCTAGCACAGCAGTTGGACATCTAACTGCAAGGGGCAGCGAGGCTGGGGAGGGGCGCCCACCATTGCTGAGGCTTAAGCAGATAAGCAAAGCCGCCAGGAAGCTCGAATTGGGT
>NW_016803988.1:0-997 GCF_001698545.2 Rhinopithecus bieti
GGAAGCAAACAAACAAAAAACAAAACTGAACTAAAAAGGCATGCATGGTCAGACCCCAGAGCTGTTCTTGGGATCACCTGGGGAAATAATGCAGCAATTATCATATCAGCCTTCATGCTTACAATGGACAACTAATTTTTAAAAATTATCCTATTTCCAGGATAAAGTACACATCTCTGCCAGTTTAAGCCTCCAAAGACATGCTTTTATCAAGCACCTTCAGCTATCCAGACTTTAGGGTTACATCATCTTCTCAATTTTTGCTGTAATTCTTACTTTTGGAAATTTCCACATCGTTGTTGGTAGTATTCCATTATACGGGATATACCATAGTCTGTTTAACCATTCACCTACAGAAGAACATGTGAGTTGTTTTCAGTGTCTAGCTATCACAAATAAAAGTACTGTGGACATTTGTGTAAGGTTTTTATGTGAACATAAACTTTTCATTTCTCTAGGACAAATGTCCAGGATTATGGTTGCTGGGTCATATGGCGGCAGCATGTTTAATACTTTAAGAAACTTCCTGTCTTCTAGACTGCCTATGTAATTTTACATTCCAACCAGAACATATAATGGATCCAGTTTTTCTATAACCTTGTAATCATTTGGTTAAAAGCTATTCTGGTTAGTGTATATCTCATTGTGGTTTTAATTTGCATTCTTCCAGTGGCTAATAATGATCAATTTTTTATGTGCTTATTTGCCATATGCTCTTTGATCAAATGTCAATGTTTTTCACTCGTATTTTAATTAGATTCTTTAAACTGTTGATTTTGAGTTTTTAGATATCAGTCCTTTGAAAGGTATATTACTTGCAAATATTTTCTCCTGTCTATAGAGATTACCTTTTTATTTATTAAAGAGTCTTTCGGCCGGGCATGGTGGCTCACACTTGTAATCCCAGCACTTTGGGAGGCGGGCGGATCACGAGGTCAGGAGATCGAGACTATCCTAGCTAACATGGTGAAACCCTGTCTCTAGATAAAATACAAAA
>NW_016803989.1:0-997 GCF_001698545.2 Rhinopithecus bieti
AAAAAAGTTCTCATAAAAAGAACTTTAGACAGTTGTACCTGCGAGATAACACAGCCGTCTATAGGGAGGCAGTGTTTACTGCACCTCTGCTGCAGATGACAATGGGACCTGACCTACATCCTAGTTACATATCCAGGAACTAATCATTAGCTACACCCACTCAAAAAATAAGGATGTGGGCGGTCTTTTACTCCTCCTGTCACAATGTATATTTTGTGTTTACTCAGCACACCATGAAATTCAAAGTACAAAGCACCATTTACCCATTTCTTTCTTTTGGCAGGAAGTAAGTTCAAATGTCCACCAGCCAAGTACAGATCTGACAAGAACAACCTACACACATGTATAGGCTAATATAATCTGATAAGAAAATGAGTTTAGATGGCCAGATATTCACAGCCACTGTGTTCAACTGCTTCTTTGTAACACTTGGAATTCTTTATAGGAATTAAATGTGGCATAAAAATGAATATCTTACCAGAAGAAGTTTTCATTAAAATGTCCTCAGAATTTTTTTTTCTCAGCTACCTCATTTTATCCAGGGAAAACTATGTGAAAATGAACAAAATAAAATTATAATCCGTATAGGAAATTAAGCTATCTGGTTACCCATGACCAAGTACTCTGCAGTAAAAACCAAGACTATGCAGGATTATAGGTGTTAAAAATAAAGAAACTACCAAATGAAGAAAGCATTCTACTATGTAGTCTCAGGAGAAACACAGAGGTTTTTCTGCTACTACTTTGAGCCAGAAAAACAGCCACCTCAGCCTCCCCAGCACTTTGGGAGGCTGAGGTGGGCAGATCACCTGAGGTCAGGAGTTCGAGACTAACCCAGATAACATGGTGAAACCCCGTCTCTACTGAAAATACAAAAACACAAAAAGTAGCTGGGCATGGTGGTGTGTGCCTATAATCCCAGCTACTCAGGAGGCTGAACCCAGGAGGTGGAGGTTACAGTGAGCCGAGATTGCGCCACTGCACTCCAGCCTGGGTG
>NW_016803990.1:0-416 GCF_001698545.2 Rhinopithecus bieti
GCACAGAGTTACACTGTTCTACTCATTGAGCAGTTTTCGAGCCCTGTTTTCATGGAACCTGCAATGGGATATGTTGGAGTGCATTGAAGCTTTTGGTGACAAAGAAAATATCCTCAGACAAAAGAAAGAAAGAAGCTTTCTGGAAAACTGCTTTGAGATGTGTGAATTCATCTCACAGAGTTACACCTTACTTTTCATGGAGCAGTTTACTCACACTGTTTTCTTGCAATCTGCAAAGGGGTATTTGGAGCGCTTTGAGGTCTATGGTGAAAAGGAAATATCCTCAGATAAAAACTAGAAACAAGGTTTCTGAGAAAGTTATTTGTGACGTTTGAAGTCATCTCACAGAATTACACCTTTCTTTCCATGGAGCAATTTGCTAACCCTATTTTGTGATATCTGCAAAGCAATACTTG
>NW_016803991.1:0-2320 GCF_001698545.2 Rhinopithecus bieti
TTGCTAATCCCTCCCGACTCAGAGAAGGAGCCAAGTCCTCACAGCAGCCTGCAACCCCCGCCTGCCTCGGCCTCCTCTCGGCTCTGATTCTCCCTCCCCTTCTATCCCTTTCTGTCTCTTCTGCCACCAGAGAGGAGATCCTCCACGTGCATCCTGGTGGATTCAAACCTATCTTTGCCACACAGATAGTCACCGGAATGAATAGGTATAATCTATAAAGAGTCCTTTTGAAAAAGAAAAAGGCAGGCCAGACATGGTGGCTCACACTTGTAATCCCAGCACTTTGGGAGGCTGAGGCAGGAGAATCACCTGAGGTCAGGAGTTTCAGACCAGCCTGGACAACATGGTGGAACCCCATCTCTAGTAAAAATACAAACATTAGCTGGGTGTTATGGCGTGCGCCTGTAATCCCAGCTACTCAGGAGGCTGAGGCAGGAGAATCACTTGAACCCAGAAGGTGGAGGTTGCAGTGAGCTGAGATCACGCCACTGCACTCCAGTCTGGGTGACAGAGTGAGACTCTGTCTCAAAAACATAATAATTGGAATAATAAAAGAAAAGTGCAAAAATTCAAACAACTTAACAGATACTGGGCAAAAGAGCTGAACTGGCCCTCCACAGAAGAGGAGATGTGGAGGAAAGGCTAATGAAAACACGAAGAGGGGCTCAGCCCAACAGGGGGAGATATCATGTGACACCCGCCAGACTGGCAGAAATCCCACAACCCAATCAAGGCCAGTGTTGGGGAGAATGGAGAGTAGCAGGAACACCAAGCACTGCTAAGAATGGTTGTGAAATGTATTTTTGTTATGCTTGTATATGAAAGGGTGTGTGTTGTCGGTTATGATGAAAATTACATTTCTTACTTGGGATGAAATTTTAAAACTTGAAAGCTACTGACCCAAAGAAACTTGCACTTGTGTAAAAAGAAATGCCCAAGAACGTTCCTAGCAAAACACAGTCTTAAGGGCCCCAACCTGGTCAAACACTCACCCACAGGGAAATGAAGACATTTCCCGTGCTCCCCTCAGACGACAGGAGATCACGCAGCAATGAAAATGAACCATGTCAGCGTGGGTGGGTCTCGGGGAGAATGGAGATGGGAGATCACACAATGAAAATGAACCACGTCAGCGTGGGTGGGTCTCGGGGAGAATGGAAGACAAAAACAGACATTGAGCAGATGCTCAGAGCCATGCAGCGTAGGAGCAGCCACACAGGAGAATTTCCTCACATCAAAGTTCAAAACTACAGCCGAGGCAACAGAGCAAGACCCTGCCTCAAAAAGAAAACAGAAAGTTCAAAAACTAAATGTCGTATTTTTTAGGATGTAGACATACGCGGTGAAAGAAACATACTGTGAAGAAAAGTATGGGAACAATAAAGACTAAAGCAAGAAGTGATTCCCTCGGTAGGAGAAGGGAAGGGACTGGGACTCAGGCAGGGCCTCCAGGGAACATCCGAAGTCATGCCTCTTCAGATTCTATTCCCTAAACTTGGTGGAGGTCCTCTGTGTCCCATGTGTCGATATTCTTTATATTTTACCCATATTGTACCAATGCTTTATTTGTATTCAATATTTAGAAGACAGTTATAAACATTAAACATTGCATTAAATAGCAAGATGGCCGATGAACATCAGGAAGGAACATCCATGAGGTTCCATCCACAGAACCTCACCATGGATACGCTTGTGATCAAGGGCCTGGTCTCCCCTCACGACACAGAGAGCAGAGGCCACACCGTCATAGTGGAGCAGGACCAGCTGGGACAGGGCCCTACTGTGAACCTGCTGCATCGCCAGGCTGTGCAAACGGACTCAGCTGCCAGAACTCACACAACATCAGTATCAGCACCGAAACCTCACAGGAAAAATGGTAAGTTCTAAGTTTCTCCATTAATAGTAACTCCCAGATTAATCTCTGTCATCCATTGCTTCTCCAAGAAATAACTTTTTATAGCTTTGCATGGGTCTATTTTTCAATTTATATTTTATTTTACTAATTGATTGAAAAGATATATATTGTGTGTGGTGTCTGATTTTGTCTGTCAGTCAGGATACTCATAGTTTAATTTCTATTATTATTACTACACCAATATTTAGTTTTTTTAAAGCTTTTCAATTCCTGAGGGTATTAATCAGAGTCTTCGTGTCTCATGAGACAGAAAACAAATCCGAACTGTGTAAAAGAAAAAGGAATGTAATGATCACGAGGACTGAGAAGCTCCCAGGCTTAACTTGCTTGAGATTCACCTACATGTACAGTTTCAAGTGGGGTCCTGTAACTCTCTCTCTCTCCTCTCTCTCTCTCTCTCTCTCT
>NW_016803991.1:3929-11682 GCF_001698545.2 Rhinopithecus bieti
GACCCACAAACTAGAAAACAATGCTCCACCATGTATCTCCAGCTCCATAACCCTCACGAGAAACACCAACACAGACTCCTCCGCGGGTCTCCAGCTCCACGACCCTCAACAAGAAACACCAACACCGGCTCCTCTGCAAGTCTCCTCCTCCACGACCCTCAACAAGAAACACCAACACCGGCTCCTCTGCGGGTCTCCAGCTCCACGACCTACAAACTAGAAAACAACGCTCCACCCTGTATCTCCAGCTCCACAACCATCAATGAGAAACACCAACAACGGCTCCTCCGCAGGTCTCCAGCTCCACAATCCTCAACTAGAAACACTAACAATGGCTCCTCCGTGTGTCTCCAACTCCATGACCCTCAACCAGAAACACCAACAGCTCCTCCACGGGTCTCCAGGTCCACGACCCACAAACTAGAAAACAATGCTCCACCCCATATCTCCAGCTCCACGACCCTCAAACAAAAACACCAACAGTGGCTACTCCGCCGTCTCCACCTCAGTGACCCTCAACTAGAAACACCAACTCCGGCTCCACCATGGGTCTCCAGCTCCACGACCCTCAACTAGAAACACCAACTCCAGCTCCTCTGCAGGTCTCCTCCTCCACGACCCTCAACTAGAAACACTAACACCGGCTCCTCCGCGGGTCTCCAGCTCCACGACCCATGAATTAGAAAACAATGCTCCACCCTGTATCTCCAGCTCCACAGCCCCCAACAAGAAACACCAACAACGGCTCCTCCGCGGGTCTCCAGCTCCACGATCCTCAACTAGAAACACTAACAATGGCTCCTCCGCGTGTCTCCAACTCCACAACCCTCAACCAGAAACACCAACAACAGCTCCTCCACGGGTCTCCAGGTCCACGACCCACAAACTAGAAAACAATGCTCCACCCCATATCTCCAGCTCCACGACTCTCAAACAAAAACACCAACAGTGGCTATTCCGCTGTCTCCACCTCAATGACCCTCAACTAGAAACACCAACTCCGGCTCCTCCATGGGTCTCCAGCTCCACGACCCTCAACTAGAAACACCAACTCCAGCTCCTCCATGGGTCTCCAGCTCCACGACCCACAAACTAGAAAACAATGCTCCACCCTGTATCTCTAGCTCCACAACCCTCAATGAGAAACACCAACACCAGCTCCTCCACGGGTCTCCAATTCCATGACCCAAAAACTAGAAAACAACGCTCCACCCTGTATCTCCAGCTCCACGAACATCAACTAGAAACACCAACTGCAGTTCCTCCGCAAGTCTCCAGCTCCAAAACCCTTAACTACAAACACCAACACGGGCTCCTCCACAGGTCTCCAGCTCCATGATCCTCAATTAGAAACGCCGAAACTGGCTCCTCCACAGGTCTCCAGCTCCACAAACAACAAACTAGAAAACAACGCATCACCCTATATCTCCAGCTCCACAACACTCAATGAGAAACGCCAACAATGGCTCCTCCGTGGGTCTCCAGCTCCACAACCCTCAACTAGAAACACCAACACCGGCTCCTCCATGGGTCTCCAGCTACACGACTCTCAACTACAAACACAACCCTCAACTAGAAACACCAACACCAGCTCCTCCACGGGTCTCCAGATCCATAACCCACAAACTAGAAAACAACGCTCTACCCTGTATCTCCAGCTCCACAAACATCAACTAGAAACACCAACTGCAGTTCCTCCGCAAATCTCCAGCTCCAAAACCCTCAACTACAAACACCAACACAGGCTCCTCCGCAGGTCTCCAGCTCCACAAACAAAAAACTAGAAAACAACGCATCACCCTATATCTCCAGCTCCACAACACTCAATGAGAAACACCAACAATGGCTCCTCCGTGGGTCTCCAGCTCCACGACCCTCAACTAGAAACACCAACTCTGGGTCCTCTGCGGATCTCCAGCTCCACGACCTTCAACTAGAAACACCAACTCCGGCTCCTCCACAGGTCTTCAGCTCCATGACCCACAAACTAGAAAACACTGCTCCACCCTGTATCTCCAGCTCCACAACACTCAATGAGAAACACCAACACCGGCTCCTCCACGGGTCTCCAGCTCCATGATCCTCAACTGGAAACACCAACACCTGCACCACCATGGGTCTCCAGCTCTACGACCCTCAACTAGAAACACCAAGAGTGCCTACCCTGCAGGTCTTGAGCTCCATGACCCTCAACTAGAAACACCAACAGGCTCCTCCGCGGGTCTCCAGCTCCATGACCCTCAACTAGAAACACCAACACCAGCTCCTTCACGAATATCCAGCTCCATGACACACAAACTACAAAACAACACCCTGTATCTCCAGTTCCACAACACTCAACGAGAAACACCAACAATGGCTCCTCCGCGGGTCCCAGCTCCACAACCCTCAGCTAGAAACACCAACACCAGCTCCTCCGCAGGTCTCCAGCTCCACGACCCTCAACGAGAAACAACAACACCAGCTCCTCCGCAGGTCTCCAGCTCCACGACCCTAAAGTAAAATCACCAACTCTGGCTCCTCCGCAGGTGTCCAGCTCCATGACCCTCAACCAGAAACACCGACAACAGCTCCTCCACGGGTCGCCAGCTCCACGACCCACAAACTAGAAAACAATGCTCCACCCTGTATCTCCAGCTCCACAAACCACAATGAGAAACACCAACACCAGCTCCTCCATGGGTCTCCAGCTCCACGACCCATAAACTAGAAAACAACACTCCACCCTGTATCTCCAGCTCCATAACCCTCAACAAGAAACACCAACAACGGCTCTTCCACAGGTCTTCAGCTCCATGACCCTTAACTAGAAACACCAACAACGGCTCCTCCGCCAGTCTACAGCTCCACGACCCTCAACTAGAAACACCAACACCAGCTCCTCCACGGATCTCTAGCGCCATGATCCTCTACTAGAAACACCAACAGCAGCTCCTCTGTGTGTCTCCAACTCCACAGCCCTCAACCAGAAACACCAACGATAGCTCCTCCATGGGTCTCCAGGTCCACGACCCACAAACTAGAAAACAACGCTCCACCCTGTATCTCCAGCTCCACGACCCTCAAACAAAAACACCAAAAACGGCTACTCTGCCCTCTCCAGCTCGACGACCCTCAACTAGAAACACCAACTCCGGCTCCTCCGCGGGTCTCCAGCTCCATGATCCTCAACTAGAAACACCAATAGTGGCTCCTCTGCGGGTCTCCAGCTCCACGACCCTCAACAAAAAACACCAACAATGGTTCCTCCGTGGGTCGCCAGCTCCACGACCCTTGACTGGAAACACTAACAAGAGCTCTTCCATGGATCTCCAGCTCCACAACCCACAAACTAGAATAACAACACTCCCCCTTTTATCTCCACCTCCCCAACCCTAAACTAAAAACACCAACAACAGCTCCTCTGCGTGTCTCCAGCTCCACGACGCTCTACAAGAAAGACCAACATTGGCTCCTCTGTGGGTCTCCAGCTCCACGAGCCTCAACTAGAAACACCAACAGCGGCTCCTCCACGTGTCTTCAGCACCACAACCCTCAACAAGAAACACCAACACCAGCTCCTCTGCGGGTCTCCTCCTACACGACCCTTAACTAGAAATACCAACACAGGCTCCTCCATGGGTCTCCAGCTCCATGACCCACACACTAGAAAACAACGCTCCACCCTGTATCTCCAGCTCCACAACACTAAACGAGAAACACCAACAATGGCTCCTCCGCGGGTCCCAGCTCCACAACCCTCAGCTAGAAACACCAACACTGGCTCCTCCGCGCGTCTCCAGCTCCACGACCCTCAACTAGAAACACCACCACCAGCTCCTGTGCGGGTCTCCAGCTCCACGACCCTCAACAAGAAACACCAACACCATCTCCTCTGCGGGTCTCCAGCTCCACGACCCTGAACTAAAATCACCAACTCTGGCTCCTCTGCGGGTGTCCAGCTCCATGACCCTCAACCAGAAACACCGACAACAGCTTCTCCACGGGTCGCCAGCTCCAAGACCCACAAACTAGAAAACAATGCTCCACTCTGTATCTCCAGCTCCACAACCCTCAACGAGAAACACCAACACTGGCTCCTCCACGTGTCTCCAACTTCACGACCCTCAACCAGAAAACACCAACGACAGCTCCTCCACAGGTCTCCAGGTCCACGACCTCACAAACTAGAAAACAACGCTCCACCCTGTATCTCCAGCTCCACGACCCTCAAACAAAAACACCAACAGCGGCTACTCCACCGTCTCCACCTTGATGACCCTCAACTAGAAACACCAACTCTGCCTCCTCCATGGGTCTCCAGCTCCACGACTCTCAACTAGAAACACCAACTCTGGGTCCTCCACGAATCTCCAGCTCCACGACCTTCAACTAGAAACACCAATTCCGGCTCCTCCACAGGTCTCCAGCTCCATGACCCACAAACTAGAAAACAGCGCTCCACCCTGTATCTCCAGCTCCACAATACTCAATGAGAAACACCAACAACGGCTCCCCCGCCGGTCCCAGCTCCACAACCCTCAACTAGAAACACCAACACTGGCGGCTCCGCGGGTCTCCAGCTCCATGACCCTCAACTAGAAACACCAGCACCTGCACCTCCGCAGGTCTCCAGCTCTACGACCCTCAACTAGAAACACCAACAGGGCTCCTCTGCAGGTCTCCAGCTCCACCACCCTAAACTAGAAACACCAACTCCGCCTCCTCCACAAGTCTCCAGCTCCATGACCCTTAACTAGAAACACCAACACCGGCTCCTCCACGGGTCCCAGCTCCACGACCGTCAACTAGAAACACCAACACCGGCTCCTCTGCAGGTCTCCAGCTCCACAACTCTCAACAAGAAACACCAATACTGTCTCCTCCGCAGGTCTCCAGCTCCACGACCCTGAACCAGAAACACCAACAACAGCTCCTCCACGGGTCTCCAGCTCCACGACCCACAAACTAGAAAACAATGCTCCACCCTGTATCTCCAGCTCCACAACCCTCAACGAGAAACACCAACAACGGCTCCTCTGTGGGTCGCCAGCTCCACGACCCTCAACTGGAAACACCAACAACAGCTCCTTCATGGGTCTCCAGCTCCACGAGCCACAAACTAGAATAACAGCGTTCCCCCTTTTATCTCCACCTCCCCAACCCTAAATTAGAAACACTAACACCGGCTCCTCCGCGGGTCTCCAGCTCCACGAGGCTCTATAAGAAAGACCAACACCGGCTCCTCCATGGGTCTCCAGCTCCACGAGCCTCAACTAGAAACACCAACACCGGCTCCTCCACGGGTCTCCAGCTCCACAACCCTCAACTAGAAACACCAACTCCGGCTCCTCCACGGGTCTCCAGCTCAACGACCCACAAACTAGAAAACAATGCTCCATCCTGTTATCTCCAGCTCCAGAACACTCAACAAGAAACACCAACAATGGCTCCTCCTTGGGTCTCCAGCTCCACAACCTTCAACTAGAAACACCAACACCCGCTGCTCCACGGGTCTCCAGCTCCATGACCCTGAACTAGAAATAGCAACACCGGCTCCTCCACGGGTCTCCAGCTCCACTACCCTCAACTAGAAACACCAACAGCGGCTCCTCCGCGTGTCTCCAGCACCACGACCCTCAATAAGAAACACCAACAGCAACTCCTCTGCGGGTCTCCTCCTCCACGACCCTCAACTAGAAAGACCAACACAGGCTCCTCCGTGGGTCTCCAGCTCCACGACCCACAAACTAGAAAACAACGCTCCACCCTGTATCTCCAGCTCCACAACCCTTAACGAGAAACACCAACACCGGCTCCTCCACGGGTCTCCAGCTCCATGACCCACAAACTAGAAAACAACACTCCACCCTGTATCTCCAGCTCCACAGCCCTCAACAAGAAACACCAACAATAGCTCCTCCGCAGGTCTCCAGCTCCACGACCCTCAACTAGAAACACCAACACCAGCTCCTCCGCAGTCTCTAGCTCCACGATCCTCAACTAGAAACACCAACAACGGCTCCTCCACGTGTCTCCAACTCCACGACCTTCAACCAGAAACACCAATGACAGCTCCTCCACGAGTCCAGGTCTACAACCCACAAACTAGAAAACAACACTCCACCCTGTATCTCCAGCTCCACGACCCTCAAACAAAAACACCAGCAGCGGCTACTCTGCCGTCTCCAGTTTGACCACCCTCAACTAGAAGCACCAACTCCGGCTCCTCCATGGGTCTCCAGCTCCACGAACCTCAAGTAGAAACACCAACTCTGGCTCCACCGTGGGTCTCCGGCTCCACCGTGGGTCTCCAGCTCCACGACCCACAAACTAGAAAACAGTGCTCCACCCTGTATCTCCAGCTCCATAACCCTCAACTAGAAACACCAACACCAGCTCCTCCATGGGTCTCCAGCTCCACGACCCTCAACTAGAAACACCAACACTGGCTCCTCCGCGGGTCTCCAGCTCCACAGCCTTAGACATGAGAGGCAGCACTGGCTCCCCCCTTAGGTTCCAGCTCCGAGACCCTCAGATTTGAACCGCGGGACCACTTCCCCCCTAGATCTCCAGCTGCACAATACTCAAACTGCAACAACATCAGCTCCTCCTAGGGTGTCCAGCTGCACAACCCTCAAACTAGAACAGCTCCTCCCAGGGTCTTCAGCTCCACGGCCCTCAGACTATAAAGACAACAGCTCCTCCCTGCATCCCCAGCTCCACAACCGTCAAATTAGAACACCAGTTCCTGTCCAGGTCTCCAGCTCCACGGCTCTCAAATGAAAACAACATCAGCTCCTCCCTAGTTCTCCAGCTGCACGATCCTCAAATTGGAACATGAGCTTCCTGCCGTATCTCCAGCTGCATGGCCTTTAAACGGGAACATCAGCTTCCAGGCCCTCAAACTGGAACATCAGCTCCCACCGGGTCTCCAGCTGCATTGCCCTCAAACTGGAACATCAGCGCCACCCTGAATCTCCAGTTGCACGGCCCTCAAACTGCAACATCAACTCCCCCACGGTTCTCCAGCAGCACAGCCCTCAAACTGGAACATCAGCTCCCCACTGGGTCTCCAGTTGCACGGCCCTCAAACTGGAACATAAGCTCCCTGTAGGGTCTCCAGCTGCATGGCTCTCAAACTGGAACATTGGCTCCCCACCCGGTCTCCAGCTGCACGGCCCTTAAACTGGAACATCAGCTCCCCTCCTGATCTCCAGCTGCACGGTTCTCAAACTAGAACATCATCTCTCTTGCCATGTGTCCAGCTGCACGGCCCACAAACTGGAACATCAGCTCCCCGCCGGGTGTCCGGCTGCACGGCCCTCAAACTGGAACATCAGCTCCCCACTGGGTCTATAGCAGCACTGCCCTCAAACTGGAGCATTAGCTTACCCGTGTGTCCAGCTCCCAGGCCCTCCAATTGGAACATAAGCTCCCTGATGAGTCTCCAGATGCACGGCCCTCAAACTGGAACATCAGCTCCCCGCCGAGTCTCCAACTGCACGGCTCTCAAACTAGAACATCAGCTCCCCCCAGATCTACAGCTGCACGGCCCTCAAACTGGAACATCAGCTCCCCGCTGGGTCTCCAGCTGCACGGCCCTCAAACTGGAACATCGGCTCAGCCCTGGGCTCCAGCTGCACAGCCCTCAAACTGGAACAGGAGCTGCCCCACCGAGTTCAAACTGTTCCAGTTTGAGGTCTGTGCAGCTGGAGACCTGGCGGGCAGCTGACATTCCAGTTTGAGCGCCATGCAGCTGGAGACTCGGGGG
>NW_016803991.1:13311-26148 GCF_001698545.2 Rhinopithecus bieti
CTGGCCAGAAAAATCTTAGTTTTAGCATTAACATAATTAGTTATTAGCTTTAACTCCCACCCCACATAATTTCAAAGGATTAATACCAATAAGACAAGTAACAATGAGATGATTGATTGAAATTTAGGATTTCAGTGGCTCTATTTGTCTTTAGACTATGGCTCACTAAATCTGCACACTTGAAGTGCTGTGTTCTACTGATGTTCTGACGACACATGAACAGGCTGCGTGACTGTCACCAGCCTGATATGCACTTGGGTTGCAGAAACCCGTGATGCTGCCTAGCCCAGCCAGCCCCAGGTCACTCCTCAGACTCCAACTGGATTCTGACACCACAAGCACCCGGGTCTCCAGTACTTTATTATACTTAAAGTATAATAAAAAAATAAAAACATACAAAGAGTCAATAATAGTTAATACAATCTTGAGGAAGAGCAAAGTCAGAGTACTATCACTATTGGGTATTGAGCCTTAATTTAACGTTACAGTAAATAACACAAGGTGAGACTCTGGAAAGAAACATGGACCCATGGAACAAATAGAGGCTCCAGAAGCTTACACAGATAAATTTGATTTATGCCAAAATTAGGAACTTCTGTTCTGCACTAGCATGGCTAAGATGAGAAAGGCAGAAATATCAAATCATGGCCTAACTGTGGAGCAGTGGGAGCTGGGGTGCATGTGAGGGGGTCCTGCAGCTGGACACAGGGGACTCAGGCAGTAACCCAGTAATGCAGACCCTAGCACATGCCCAACAGAAATGTGTATGTAAATTCACCAAAAGACAAGCATCTGAATGTTCGCAGCAGGTGCATTCATCGCCTCAAACTGAAGGCAGTCCAAATGCGCATTGACGACAGAATGAATGAGTAAACCATGGTGTGTTCACAGGACAGAATCCAACAAGGCAGCAATAGTAAATGAGCTTCAGGTGCAGCCGCAACAGGGTAATGCTGGCGTGATGCTGGTGTGATGCGGGCATGATGCTGGCATGATGCTGGAAGGAAGGAGGGCACCAGTGCCTTCTGCCGGGGCCACATGCATGGAATTCAGAACTGGGCAGTCCCAATTGGCAGCTGGGTCAGGACAGTGGTCCTGGCACGGGTCAGGTAACAGCTCCACAGAGGGGGTTGCCAGGGTCCTGTTTTTGATCTCAGTCCTGGTTACATAGGCGGAAACCAGAAAGCGTCTGAGACAGATCTCCATCAGTTTTGAAATTTATTTGCCAAAGTTAAGGACATTTCTGGAAAAGGGGAACACAAAACCACAGGAACAATCTGTGGTCCCTGCCTTTATCCAAAGACAATTTTGAGGGCTCTGAACTATAAAGGGGAAAAGTGGGCTAGAGGGGGAAGAGGCAGGGTGTGGCCCCGTTATGGAATCCACGTGTTGCAAGAGAAAGAGAGCAGGCAGGGCGTTGCCCATGGTGTGTCCCTTTTGAGCTCATTACCTTGGCACTTTATGGAGAGCAGCTACCGGTGGAGATGCTTTTATCCATAGCCCTCTGCGTAGAACAAAAGGAAAGGCCACTTCTTGCATGATTCAGCTTCAGTTTAAATTTTTCCTTTTGGCAGAGTGCACTGGGGTCCCAAGATTTTATTATCCTTGCACACAGCTTTGTTCACAAAACTTACTGCGCTACATACTATTTGTCACAAGCCATGAAGGTTTTCTTAAAACACAACGATGTTGTAAAAACAGTCCCGGCCGGGCGTGGTGGCTCACACCTGTAATCCCAGCACTTTGGGAGGCCAAGGCAGGAGGATCACTTGAGGTCAGGAGTTCGAGACCAGCCTGGACCACATGGCAAAACTCTGTCCAAAATAAAGAAATTAGCTGAATGTGGTGGTGCACGCCTGTAATCCCAGCTACTCGGGAGGTTGAGGCATGAGAATCGCTTGAACCCAGGAGGCGGAGGTTTTAGTGAGCAAAGATCACATCCCTGCACTCCAGCCTGGGTGACAGTGCACGACTCTGTCTTAAAAACAACAACAACAAAAAACAAAAACACTCATGACACCTAAATAAACAGTTTAAAACCAACTATTATTTTAAAATCACTCTGCTTTTAAAGACATCTCAGTGGAAGTAAACCTGTTTCAATTGATGGCATCATTTGCTAAACTCTGGATGAATGTTTTCTCTCTGCTTGGCCAAGCTCCTGGGTGTCGAAGGGCAGATGGGTTGAGGAGATTGCGTTTGGCACACGTTATCTCCCACACGCACAGCCCGAGGGTGTTTGCTTACACGGAGGCCCTCCATTCCCTTGCGGAGCAGGGAAGATGGTCAGAGCGGGACCAGCTCCCTGGGAGAACGGCCTGCAGTGCCATCCACAGCAACCTGTCTGGATTTTTTGTCAACTTCATCCTCATTCTCTGCAGAACACAAAAGTATCCAGAGTTCCGCTGGAAAACAGCTGAGGACGGGCTTCCTCCTCTCTGTCCACACCACACTCTCTAGCAGGCTCACCATGAGATGGCTTTGCCACGGTGCAGGTGGAGAGTGGAGGAGTCCTGTGCCCAGGTCGCCATGGTCCTGAACCAGAACTGTGTAACGGGTGGGAACCAGAATAATGTTCCCCCTGGATTTCTGTTTTTCTGTTATAACTAGACATGCAAGGCAGAGAGCCCTTGACACAACCGTGTGTGCACGTGGGTCCAGTCCTGACAAACGCGTGGCCCTGTCGCCAGCTGCTGGTGCTGGGTGGAGGGCTGTGAGCCTCCTCTTTTATTCTGGCTGAAGAGAAAGCACTTGCACCTGCACACACATGTCGGGTCACTGCTTTATCGTGAAGCAGAGTGACCCCTTGTTCCCATTACTCTGAAGGAGCAAAAATGTGTCTCTGGAAACCCTCAGAAGGTTTTCTCCGGAGTCATCCGTGCTCATGGGGTACAACTGATGAAGCCTCATGAGTGACGCCTGAGTGACCTGAACGGGGGCAAGAGGGTGAGACCCAGCACAACCCTCCGAGCCCTACAACCGTGGGGTTTCAGAAGCTTGATTCTGTCACCTCGTTCTGGGGATCAGCCTCTATGTCTGTGTTTCCCTAGCGTGAGTGATTTGTGCACTGTCTGGGTCAGGTCCTGGTACTTGTTTTTGACTCACAGGTTTGCTTTACTCCACCTGCAGCACTTCATCCATGAGGTCGTTCGTGGGCTTGATGGTTTTGGTAACCGTTGAAGTAAACATGTAGCTGTAAAAACACAACGCACATGCGTAGGCTGCCTAAAGCTTCTTGGGAAGACAGGGCCAGATCACCCCAGTGTGGGACAAATCGTCACCTGCTCTGTAAGCCCAAGATTTCTGGTCCTCTGCAGGCACTGGGGGAAATGGCCTCTGGGTGAGAACCCGTGAGTGGAGCGTGGAGGGCTCTGGGGTCGGCAGCATAAGGGCCCCCTGCGAAGGCGTCCACACCGGAGCCCAGAACCCGCCTTTGGAAGCACATGCAGGTCTCCTGCAGGTTTAATCTGATGGATGGTGCTGGATGGTGCTGTGTCTTCCCAACAACCGGGAGACATCAGCTAAATTTAGGCCAGACTCTTAAGAGAGTTTTTCTACAAGACCATGGCAGTGCGGGTGATCAGCCTGCTCTGGCCAAGTGGCCAGGGTGCACATCGCTGCAGCTGCTGTGTGGGTGACCTGCCACCATCTGTCCAAATGCCAAGTGCACTTGCTGGGATCCTGCACTCCTACAGCCTACTCACGCACAGAGACAGGTGCAAGAGTGCAGAAACGGGCAGCCTTCAAGTTCAAGGCAGTCTGTTAGCACCGTGGCCCTGGCCCCTGTGTCTTCAGACCGGCTAAGTCCACCATGGTTCCCTGGGAGCCAGAGCATTTCTGCTGCCCAGAGCCAGGGTGGCTCCAGTGTATGGCTGAGGAGGCGGCCGCCAGGTGCACCAGGTGTGAGTCAGGACCGGCAGGTGCCCTGTGTGTGGGCTCTCGCACCCTGTGTGTGGGTGCCCATGCCCTGGGTGTAGGCGCTTGTGCCCTGTGTATGGGCTCTTGTGCCCTGTGTGGGGGGGTGCCCATGTCCTGTGTGTAGTGTGCCCGTGTCCTCTGTGTGTGGTGTGCCCATGTCCTGTGTGTGGGTGCCCGTGTTCTGTGTGTGTGAGTGCCCGTGTCCTGTGTGTGAGTGCCCGTGTCCTGTGTGTGGTGTGCCCGTGTCCTGTGTGTGGGTGCCCGTGTCCTGTGTGTTTGAGTGCCCATGCAATATGTGAAAACTTGTGTGCTTGCTTTGCTCCCAGCAGAGGGAGGCTCCCTCTGCGCCATCTGCTCTGCCCATGCGTTTCTCCGGTGCTGCTTTCTATGAACATGGCCGGGGACTGACACTGGTTATCCACTCCCAGGGCCTGGGGTTCTGCTGAGTTGTGGATAAAATCATTGATTGGAAAACTCACCATCAACTGCTGGGGCTTCCAGGGAAGCTAGGGAAGCCTGTAGTACTCTCGTGCATCTGCAGACCCAACGCCAGCTGCCCTGACTCAGAGGTTGGCAGTGTGTGGCGGGCGCTGCCCCGACTGAGAGGTTGGCAGTATGTGACGGGCGCCAGTTGTGGCAGGGCGAGGACAGGAGCCACTGAGGAGACCGTGGGCTTCCCATGCAGGAGAATCCACCGGTTCCCGGCAGTGAGATTTGCCCCTGAGGAACCCAACTACATGCAGGGCCCGAGCTCCCGGCCTCCTGGATCCACCTGCCATGAGATCGTCCCACCCAGCGCCTGCCCCTCCTGGCCTGCAGGGGCCTTTCTCTCAGCCCTTTCCCTCCTCGTAGGCAGGGGAAGAGTCGCAGGCAGTGATGACATGGTGGCTGGGCCCACTAGATATGCAGGGGTGTCCACATGAAAATGGCGCGTGGTCTGGTGAGTTTCAACCTGTGGCCTTCTGTTTCCTGAGTGAGTTCCACCTAAGGAGGTCTTGTGTGCTGAGGCCAGGCAGCCACTGGAGTTATGGAATGGCAGTCACTCGGGTGCCCCAGTAAGCCTATTCCGGGGCCTCTGCGTCCCCTCCCTCGCTGCTCTGAGCTTATCGTCCCCGGGAGCAGGGCAGGCAGCACTCAGGCAGGTGATGACCAGAGACGCACTCAGACACTGTCGAAGGGGCATTTCCCTCAACATGGGCAAATCTGCCAGGGACACGTCCTCTGATCCTTCCTCCATTTCAGCCTCACGGACCAGACATGGCAAGAGGGATGGGATCAGCCCTGATCTGGGCATCTGGCACAGCGTGGTCAGTGACTCAGCACACGCCAGTGTGTCCTAGGTGCCGGGCTAGTGCAGGGGCAGCTGGGGTTGGCTGTTGTGAGCTGCTGCCCTGGAGGACACAGCTGCCCCACGGCTGCTGCAGCAGCCAGCTCTGCAACCTTGACCATCAACTCACAGGTCCCAGGGCTGGGAGGGTCTGGCGTTTTGCACCCCGACATCCCCTCACTACCCCACCGCCTCTCCCTGCCCTGTAGTCGCCACAGCAGCCACCTCTGCAACTTTGACCATCAGCGTGCAGGTCTCAGGGCTCGGTGGTCTCCGAACCCATGCATCCCAACATCCCCCTCACTACCCACCGCCTCTTCCTGGCTCGTACCTCTGTGTGGCTCCTCTCGTACTGTTTCCAGAAGGTTTTTATAAAGCCCGACTCAGGGCATGCATGGCCTCTCCTGCTCCCGCGAGGGGCCCACGTTTGGCACATGAGCTCCCCATCCCCTCCAGCTCAGCAAACACACAGCACATCCAGGAGCCACGTGGGACCACAGTGTCCCATGGCCAGTCCCCCAGGTCCCTTGGATGTCTCACCCTGGTGAGCCCCTCGCTCTGGCTCCATCCAGGAAGGCCCCGTCTCCCCCTACGGAAGGGATCTCTTCCCTCCTGAGCCATTGGTGCCCGACCCTCCCTCTCCTCTGTCGCCTCATTTGTGGGCAGGTCAGCCACACCCGTGAGACCCGGAGCTCTGCGAAGGCCGTCACGGCTTATTACAGCGCCCCAACAGTGAAGGCGGCCGGAAGCTGTTCCCTGATGAAAGAAAGGAAGAGGAAAGGAGGAGGGAGGGAAGAAGGCCTTTTCTTGTCCCAAGAGACTTCTGTAGGAATTTTTGGGTGATACTGAGCATGGTAGACCCAGGTCCTCTTTCCATGAGAGAGAGTCAGAGTACAGCGGGCTCAGCCGTGGTCAGGGGCTCAGGGTGCTGGGGAAGCATTCGCGTGGGCTGCCCCCAGGAGCCACCTTTGCCACCAAGACCTGCTCTTCCAGCCAGGCCTTGGGCCGGCCCTGCTTTCCCTTTGGACAAGGTCTTCAGTCCACAGAGAGGATGGCCCACCTCCTGCCCCTAGGTCAGTGCGCGGCCCCAGGGAGGAGCTGTGTGAACCTGGGAGGTGCTGGAGAGCAAGGGTGCTCCACCAAGGGAGGCAGGTGGCCGGAGACCAGCCCAGCTCAGCCCAGGAGGAGCCTGGCCAGGAGTCCCACCAAAGCCATTGGACCCAGGGCGCCTCCAGTGACCCAGTCTTAGAGGGTCAGCACCGTCTCCAGGATGGATTCCGCTTCGCACACAGGTCTCGCTGTCTGTGGGGGCTACAGTCCCCGATGCCTGGGCAGCATGGACTGACAGCAACCCTTGGGGTGGGAGGCCCCAGATGGGACTTCCTGGCCCGCCTGGGGTGGCAGGGGGTGGGGGGAGTGGCAGAGGACGGAGCGTCTGTGTGCATGCGTGAGAGCCACAAGGATGGCGTGTCTGTGAAGATGGCTTCTCCCAGCCACGGCTGCCTTCCGTGTGTGGGCAGTGGTGGTGGAGCCATGACTGCACGGGACAGCCTTTGCCGTGTGGTTTTCCCACCTCTGATCCCTTGCCTGGGCTGAGGAGTCTGCCTCTGGGGTTCAAGGTGTGGGTTCGGTCCTGCCGTAGACATCCTGGTGGCCCTGGCACAGGCACGTCCTCCAGCGTGGTTCCTAGACCCCCTACGCAGGACCCCTAGGCCCCTGAGGCAGGAGTGAGGCAGGCAGTCACCAACTGCCCTTGGGTGAGCCTGGTGGCCGGGGTGGACCCAACAGCTGCAGGCGAAGTCACCCCCAGCAGCCTCCCGAGCCCGTGTCTTCCCCACACACAGCACAGCTGGGACATGGGGGTCAGGCCATTACTTGTGCTTCTAGCCCTCACATCACCCACAACTCACCCCTACCCTGTGCCTAGCTGTGGTGCCCGCAGCCTGGACTCCACATAAACATAGGCCAGGAAGTCCCATCTGGAGCCTCCCATCCCGAAGGTTGCCAGCAGTCCGTGCTCCCCAGGCACCAGCCCTGCAGCCCCCACAGACAGTGAGACCTGGGTATGAAGTGGAATCCGCTTGAGGGACAGTGCTGACCCTCCAGGGCTGGGCCACTGGAGTCTCCAGTGGCTGCTGGCCAGGTTTCTCCTGGGCTGGGCCTGGGCTGGGCCTGGGCTGGTCTCCGGCCTCCTCCCTCCCTTGGAGCAGGACGTTTGCTCCCCAGCTTCCCTGGGAAATCCGACGCCATCAGATCCCCGCAGGCATCCAGCACCCCTGGCGCCGGCGGAATTGCCTTTCTGTGTGTATAGCCCCTAACAGGGCAGCACAGCCCTTCTGAAACCTCGCACGTCCTCACTGGGGTGGCTGAGGCTGGGCCCCTGGGTGTTCACCTCCTGCCCCGGAACTGTGCACAGGACCTCTCTTCAAATAGGAGGCAGGTCTTGGTGGCTGTGATGAAGTTAAAGATCTTGAGATAAGGAGGTCATTCTGGGTTAACCCGTTGGCCCTAAATGCATGGCCAGTGTCCTTATGCAGAGGCAGAGGGAGGTTAGACGCAGACAGAGGAGGAGGCTGCTTGGAGACCCAGGCAGAGGTGCAGCAATGCAGCCGCGGCTCAGGGATGCTTGGAGCCACAGAAGCCAGCGGAGGTGGGAGGATCCTCCCCTGGAGCCTCTGGAGGGAGCACGGCCCATGGACTCCTTGATTTCAGACCCCTCCATGCCGAGCAGGGAGAGAATGAGCCCCTGTTGTTTCGAGCTGCCCAGGCTGTGGGGATCTGCCATGGCAGCTCCAGGACCCTCAGACCCTCGACTCAGAGCCCCTCCAGCACTGAGCAAGACGACCACTCAGGGCCGCCCCTCCCCACCCAGCCGGCGTGTGCCTCACTGCTCACCCGACCACACTGCCCTCGGTTACAGATGCCTGCCCGGGATGCGTGGGACGGGGGCCTGCGGTTTCCCTGGGGACAGGGTGCGTGGAGCCTGCCTGCAGCCGTGCTCCTGTTTAGGTGCTGAGTGAAGCTGTACTTGGGTGGGATTGGGGCATTCTGTGTCTTGGGGGTCCGTGAGGACTCTGTTCTGACGATACTGCCCTCCTTCCTGAGGCTGCCCGTGGGGCTCTGTGGAGGCCATGGGGTGGTGAGGACAGAAGAACACCTAGGCTGGGCTCCTGGGACCCCAGCAGCAGCTGAAGTCACTTGGAGCACCACAGTTCCCACCCACGGGCCAGGCAAGGCCAGAACTGTCCCCAAAGAAGGGAGCAAGGAGACATGGCCTTTTAGTAATAATATAATAACCAAAAAGTTCTTTAAACATTTTCTTTTTTTCTGTCACTCAATATTTTAAAATTATGTCCTTTTTTTAATTACTTGCACCCATCTAATTATTGCCATCTATACCAAACAAAAAAATCTATACACCGGTGTTCACAAAGCATGTAAGATGCCTATGAAAGGTAATAAGAACTGCAGCTGCACAATATTTCCTCGTAGGCACGTTATCACCATGCTGATGCCGGGCACTCATAGTATTTACAGGTTTTCTTTATTATAATGAATTCTGCAATGAACATCTTTCTATATAAATTTTTGTGAGTACTCTACATTATTTCCTAAAATAAATTAGAAGGAATGATGAGTCAGAGAATGTAAACATTTGGGGCTTTTGAAACAGACACTTGTTATAAATTCGAGTCTGTAGTTTTAATTTAGGGAGATTGTTGTGTCTCAGAAGATTTTTCATGGTGAAGGTCTCACCTGATGGCACTTCCTCGTCCTCCACAGAGCCATGTGTGTAGGGCCCGGGGCGCCGACCGGGCAGTTCTTCAACACAGTGAGTGGCAACGCGAGCCCCGAAGGTTCTCAGGCCTTGTCTCCATGGAGGGCGCTTTGTGGCCTCTCCCAGGGCGGCCAGCAGGGGCCAGGCGAGAACAGACGCATCTGTAGCAGGAAGGCGTTGGTGCCTCTGAGGTTGTAACGAGGTTGGTATTTACCTTTTCCTCTTGGTCCACTCTGAAGCTCCAAAGAACGGTCAGTTTAATACAGAGACACAAGTGCAGCAAGCATCTAGTGTGAGGCCAATCATGCATTTTGGCTAGAATTACTTAGGGAGTTGGAAAATCACAAAGCTTTTCACGTAAACTTGCACATTCTCCCCGCAAGACAAAAGATGCTGATCTGTCCCCTGACCACCGACTCCACACCCCAGCTTGTTCTACCCCTTTCTGATTGTTGTAAGTAACTGATGTACTTAGAGCAGTTTGGAGCCTCGTCCTGGCCTTTTGAGACTGGCGTCCTGTAATATTTTCCTACAGAGCATGATCACTTTCAGAGGTGAGAGAGTCACAGAATTCTGAGAATCCCTGGGACACACACCATGGTGGCTATGAGTATGAAGGCAGGTGCTGGGGAACAGCCTGGAAAGGATGGGGGCCCGCGGCCCTTGGCAGTCCCCGGAGCTGAGCAGCCCCTCTCCACCTTCCTGGAGGAGAAGGCCTGGGCCAGATGCCTGAGGATAGGACGCACAGGCCCAGCTGTTCTTCAGAGATACAGAGCGACCCACCGTCTGCTTTGCTGGGACTGTCCAGTGTTAGCAGGGAAAGTCCTGCATCCAGCATGCTGGGGCAGTGGCTGCTCCAGCTTAGAACCAGTCTCTGATTTGAGGGGTGAGAAAAGTAGAGGTGGGGGCGCTACCTGAATGCTCACCAGCTCAGGGGGTGCGGCTGAGCAGTGGACATCAGACAGACATCTCTGTGAAGGGTTAGCGAGATGATCATGGAACCATTAGCAACCGCTTGAAGTTAGGCCCAAACCAGTGGGACCCACTGCATCTAAACACTTGGGGCCACCTGCCGTCATCAGGGTGGTCCACCTTTCTTCCGAGCAGGGGATTCTCTTCCCGCCTGGAGGGAGCAGTTTGGCTACAAAGCTGCCTTTTAGAGTGAGACCCCGTCTCCCCTCCCTGCGTTCCCAGGACTGTGTGAAGAAGAGAAAATGAGTGGCCCTTCCTTTCTCCTGGGATCCTAGCTGTGGAGCTGCCCACCGCCCTCCTCCTCCTGCCCTAGGCTACCTGACCCGTGGGGGCTGGCCTGAGACAGACGCACCCCAAACACCAAGTACCCCGTTTTCTAGGCCATTCTAGGGACTGACGAGTCAACATGGGCTAAGATCCTAATGTTTTAATTTGGAACTCTGCTGTTGATCTGATGTTTACAAAGGAATCCATGCATGACATTAACCTGTCAAAAGAGAAGCCTGCACCCTGCGAGAATTCCTGCCTGAGATACTGTCTTTTTGTGAGTAATAGTGCAGAGAGAGCCCACGCAAACCACAGGACACCAGAGCCGCCGCCCCGCCCCTCCAGGCTGCTGGCACTCGTGCTCACCCTCTCTGGAGGAACCATCATTCTGGCCTCGGATTCTCCTTCCAAAACATTGGGAATAGAATGTCAGGCAAGGAAAGAAACAGCCAGGCACACATGGAGAGATGGCAGCGCGAGTGTGAGTGGTGAGAAACCCAGCGAATGAAAACATCTACACAAGAACGCAGACATAGCACCCTCAGACACCGGCTGCAGAAAGCACTGGAGACGTTGTCCATGAGAAGAAAAAGAAAAGGTCAAGAACTTCAGTGGAGAAATAAAATTACACAAAAGGAAAGACTTGTATTTATTTATTATTATTATTTTTTGCTGATTGTATTTTTTCTATTCTCCCTCCACTTTCTTTCTAGAACTCCAACTTTTCTCACTGCATTCTCTGTTTTCTCATTGCACGCTCTATTTCTATGCCTATTTGTAAATGCAACACAAAAATGATTGCCTGGAAAAAATACAAGCAACATTTCAGAACTCAATAAGTGGGTTTAAAAATAGTTTAGATGTCACTGAAAAATAATAGCTGGAAAGCAGGTCGGAAGAAAATTCTCAGAATGAAGGATAGAAGCCTAAGGAGGAAAATAGAGAAGAGCAGGTGTGAAGGACTGAACCGCGTCCTCCCAGGATGCACATGCAGAAGCCTGTCTTAGTTCTGGCTGCCGTAACAAAACGCCATAGACCGGGGGGCTTAGAAACAACAATGGATTTCTCACAGCTTTGAAGTCTGGGGAGTCTCAGATCAAGGTACCGGCAGATTCCGTGTGTGGTGAGGACCAGCTTCCCTAGTGTGTCATTGCGTCCTCACATAGTGGATGGGGGAGGGGTGCTTTGGGGCCACTTTTTTGAGGACACCGATCCCATGATTGGCGGTCCACCTGCAGGACCCCATGCCTTACCACAGGCCCCATCTCCTAACACCATCACCTCGGGGGTGACGGTTTCAACAGATGAATTTCGGGGAACACAGACATTCAGACCCTCACAAAGCCCTACCCACCAAGGTGACCATCTAGAGAGAAGACATTAGGGAGGTAATTAAGGTGAAGTGCAGCCAGCAGGGTGGGGCCCTGATCTGACAGGACGGGAGTCCATATGAGAAGAGGAAGAGACACCAGATTGTGTGTGTGTGTGCGTGTGTCTGTGTATGTGGTTGTGTGTGCATGTATGTGTGCATGTGTGTGCACAGAGAAAAGGCCTTGTGCACATAGGGAGCAGGCATCCCTCCACAAGCCAGGAAGAGAGGCCTCACTAGAACGACCCTGTCCCTGTGTTGATTTTGAACTTGCAGCCACCAAGGCTGTGGAGCTCCTGGTCTGTGGTGCTGGGTTATGGCAGCCCTCCTGCCCCAGAGAGATGGGAAGAAACAGCAGACACAATGAGGAGACACCACACATGAGTAACTGGAGTTCTGGGAAGGAGAGAAGGAACAGGCAAAATCAGTATTTAAAGTGGTCATGGCTGAAAATGTTCCCAAACTGACGCAAGAACTCCCGGCCCCAGGGGCTGCTTCTGACCCTGTGACCCGGGGCTGTCACCGCAGGGGCTTCCCTGGCTGTTTGCTCTCACTGCAGCAGGCCTGCTGGGACTGCCTCCCCTCTGCAGATGCCACCGGGTGCCCTGGGGAGCGGCAGGCACATCCTTTCCCGCACTCGAGATGCCCACATTTTGAAAACCCAGGTGGGCGCATTGGATTCTCCACCTACACATTTTCAAAAACCAAATCTGGTCAGTTTCACCAGGGCTCCTTTGGCTTGTGCCGGAGTCACACCCTCCCCAAGAAGACACCGGAAAGAGGAGGCGCTTGGGCACATGGTGGAGCTGCTCTGCCTTCAGGGGCAGCTGGGCGGGAGGTCAGGAGAACCAGAGGCTTCTATGACGTTCTGGGGTTCTCAGAACATGATCATCTCACCGTGTTTCTCCAGAGGCCCTTTGGGTAGCATTTAGCAGACCCTGTCCCCACCAAAGACCAGCGGTGAAAGCCCCGCTCCAGTGCGGAGCTGCCTACACAGCAGGCTGTGGGCGGTGCGTGTCTGCAGGGGACCCTTCTTCCATTGCCCAGCTCTCCTCACTTCTGCCTCCTGCCCCTCAGGGAAAAGAGAGGTTTCCATGACAGAAGTGCCCCTCCCAGCTCTGCACTCTCTGCCCTGGGGCCCACAGGCGGCCCCGCCTCCCAGAGACCCCCCCCCCCCCCCCCCCCCCCCCCCCCCCCCCGCCCCGC
>NW_016803991.1:29535-33145 GCF_001698545.2 Rhinopithecus bieti
AGACAGCCTCTGCCTGTCAGGGAAGCAAAGTGACATCCCGCTCAAGAATGTGCCCAGAAGGCTCCGGGCGCTTGAGACAAAGTTCAAGGGCAAAGACATTTGTCATTTCCCGTGGTGTACTGAGGGCATTGGTGACGTCTTTCAAAAACACCCCACCTGTGTTTCTCCTCTGCTCTTACACCTCACAACAGCAACAACACAGACAGGCGACTTCTGCGAGCAAATGTGCGGCTTTTCCCCGACAAAGAAGCAATAGATTCTTCAGTGGACGCCAGCTGGGCTTTTCCCTGTCCCACGAATCCTTAGCCAGCCCTCAGTTCTCGCATAGACATTCCATTTCAGTGTACATTTATTTGAGAGCAAGGCCATTGTTGGTAATTTTCCCAAATAAAGAAATGCAGAATTAATTTGATATTTGAAATTCCTCAGAAATTGAGATCTGCACCCCAAGAAGAGCAACCTCCTTTCTTTCCTTCTTGCTTTTTCTCTTCCCTCCTGCATTTTCATCTGTCTCCCTGTGTTTCTCGGTGCCTCTGCCCCTCTGCTCTCATTGGCAGGCATCTAGCCTGGGCCTGATGTGTGGCTGCGATGACAGTAACTGGCTGTGTGACCAGATCCTGATGTTTGATCCGTCACCATCCAGCGAGGGTGGATGAAGCCCGCCTGGGACTTGCCGTGCAGAGGGGATGGGAGTCAGGAGCCGACTCCCAGGCTGACCATGGCCTCGCAGGTGATATGGGAAAAGTCGCTGAATCCAGCCATCCAAATGCCACACACCCATTAAGCCTGGCAGATGCAAATGGTTGATGGTGATGCTGGTAGTTGGCTTCATGCTGGCCTAATACCTGGGAGGGGGACTGGCTGGGACACTGCGGACCTGAATCTTCCTCGGATGTGTTCATTGCAGAACGAAGGTCGGAAGAAAGCCGTTCTAGTGACTTGGCCAGCCTCACCAGCCTGTCCCCTCCTCGAGTGCACACCTGCCCTCACTCTGCACTGTCTCTGGGACAGGGTCACATTTAGAGCTGGCCAGGTCTCTCCCTGGTCTCTGATGGTCTGACCTCTGGGAGGACACTTCTGTCTGCCTGACACACTTGTGAAGTGGGGACAGTCATGACCCCCACTTGTCCTGGCTGCAGTAAGTTTCCTGAGACTGGACAGGAGCCCCGTCCATGCCCGGGAAGATCCCAGGCTCCCCTCACAACTCCTGTGACTGCTCCAAGTTCAGGTCCTCAAAGTCATCCTGAGTCCAACCCCTGGCTCCGCCCCCTGGCTTGGTTCTGCTGCACGAAGACCCTGACCCCAAGCCTGGTCCCACAGTTTTCCCCAAGTTCAGAATTCGGTGACCCCACCGAGGGCAGGGCGGGGGAGCAGGGGCAATCACGTGCAGGAGACCTTCAGGGGAAGGGAAGACACGGCTCCCGACTCAACTTGCTGCTATTTTAGGGCTGAGCTGCTACCAAATGCAGCTTCCAACCGAAGCACCTCAGCCCGATTCCCTGCAGAAGGTGGTGGAGTCACCACATCCTGCTCTTAGCACCTCTGCTCCCCCCGGCTGCCCGAGGGGTGACCTTGGGGGGACCGGTCTTCAGGGTCTTCAGGGAAGCATGGCCGGGCTCCCCGCTCCCTGTGACTGCCTGCCCACTGGGCAGTGACTCTCCCAAAGGAGGAGGGTCTGAGGGCCCCCAAGCTCTCCTGGCAAATACTGGGGTCAACAGAGCTGGCACGTATCCCTCTCAGCTCATTTCCTCCTAGTTTTTAAATGGAAACAAACAAACAAAAAAAACAAGACATAATTTCTAGACAAAAAGGCTTTTTCCACATAACATTATGAATGTTGCAAGGTTTCACTTCTTGTCATTCTAGGAGCAGGTACAGAGAACTTGCAATACCTCCCCCCGTGAAGCCAGCCAGGGCTGCCTCTGCTGGTCCTGCCCGTCTCCGTGACAGGGAAACTCCTGGGATGTCACAGGGCCGCAAAGAGGGTTCCCAGGGTCCCAGCTGGTGCCCACCTGCCAAGAGGGAACTGCAGAGCCTTGGCCCCTGGGCCACCAGCTTCCCTCTCCCAACCACTGCTCACTCCAGCACAGATGCGGCCCCGCACCCCTCCGCTCTTGCCACAGGGGTCTTATTTTGGGTCGCGTGTCTCCAGGCCCTCAATTTGTATTTATCCCCCATTCCTAGAGTTTCTGCAGGATACTGAAACCAGCCCCCTGGTTTTGGGGTGGTTGTGAATCAGTGTCTTCTGTTCCTTGGAGCCCCCTCTGTGCTCCCCAGGAAGCAGGAGGTGGAAGCCCCCCACTTTAATTCTCCCAGGGCAGCCTCACTTTTACCTACATTTATTTGTCCGTGTGTGTTCTGATGTCCTCTGTGAGCATGGCTGGGCACAGGAAGTCTAGTTCCACTCCCTAAGCATGGGTGATCCTGGCTGGCAGAGGGGGCGGAGGCAAGGTCCAAGACTCTGCTGTCCCTGAGGTTCTGGGACTTGGGCTGCTGGAGGCGGTGCCAGGCTAATGGACGTGTCGAGGTGCCTGGGCACACATAGTACCCTCAGGGAGGGGACCAGCCTGGGGGGCCACACAGGTGGTATTATGGCCTGCTTGCACCCCATTGGCTGGAGCCTAGTCATATGTCATTCACTGCAAGGAATGCTGGACTGGTCACATGTCACTCACTGCAAGGAATGCTGGGAGTGCAGCCATCCTGTGGGCTGGTGAGCAGCTGGGCATCTTGGCCACTCTCCTGTGGTGGGTTAAGTGTGGACAATATTTAGTGAAAAGAGTTTGAAACCAGCAATGACACCCTCCCCAGCTCTGCCCTTTCTACCTCCCACATAAGATGCTTTTCTTTTAGTAAAAGGGAGGGGCCTGGACCAGCCTGGCCTGCTGCTGCTCCCACAGCTCCAGGACTCCTCCACAGGCAGGGTGGGGTAGCCACCAGCTCTTCCCAGCAAACTGTGGGCAGAAGGGCCGGGGGTCAGGCTGGGCTGAGGCAGCTCCTATGCCTGCTCTGTGACCCAGAGACCATAGCCCTGGGGGCTGTGGGAGGCCACCCGACGGGGTTCAGTAATGACATGAGTGACACACAGACCCTTTGCTTTGAGCCAGTGGGAGGTGGGTGTTACTGCAGCACAGTCCCCGCCTTGGTGATGCCACCAGCATGTGTGGCGCTCACCTGCACTGCAGGACCACTCCCTCTGTAGGACCACCTGCCTCCTTGCCCCACACACAAGCCCTCGGGGGCACCTCTTGGCCCTTGTGCCTGTGCGGATCCTGATGCCTATTTGAATAAATTATTAGAAAAATTATTAGGCGAGGCCAGGCGCAGTGGCTCATGCCTGTAATCCCAGCACTTTGGGAGGCTGAGACAGATGGATCATGAGGTCAGGAGATCAAGACTCATCCTGGCTAACGCAGTGAAACCCCGTCTCTACTAAAAATACAAAGAAATTAGCTGGGCGTGGTGGCAGGTGCCTGCAGTCCCAGCTATTCAGGAGGCTGAGGCAGGAGAATGGTGCAAACGTGGGAGGTGGAGCTTGCAGTGAGCTTCGATCATGCCACTGCACTCCAGTCTGGGCGACAGAGCAAGACTCTGTCTCAAAAAAAAAAAA
>NW_016803991.1:33415-39403 GCF_001698545.2 Rhinopithecus bieti
AAAAAAAAAAAAAAAGAAAAAAGAAAAACAAACATATATATATATATATATATGGTGAAAGGAGCCAGACATGAAAGCAACCATGTGTCCTGTGATGGCGTTCATATGAAATGCTTGGAATAAGCTGCTCTATGGAGGCAGAAAGCAGATTGGGGGCAGCCAGAGCCTGCGGGGAGAAGGAGCTGGGAGTGAATCCAGGGCTCCTTTTCAGGAGAAATCTTTCAACATTTCAACAGAAATGTTTTGTAATTAGATCCTAGTAATGCCAACATATTGACAACTACACCTCTTTCAGATGCTGCGGGTGGATAGGTGACAGGTGGGGAGCAGTCTCTGTCACTCCCGTCGAGAGGGCACAACCCTCTGTGCTTAGGCTGGGGTCATCATGGCTGCAGACGCTCCTGCCCTGGCAGAGGCCGTTTCTTCCCAGAGTCCCATGTGGCCCTGAGTCACCGGGGATCAGAATGAGCATAAGAATGTGGATTCGCGGGGCCCAGGCGGGCCTTTTTCAGAAGCCCCCAGGGGCAAGGCTGAACCTGGTAGCTCAGAAACTGGAGCTGGCTGTCCGCATGGAAACACTGCTCAGTGACACGGGCTGTACGACCTGGGGCAGTCCAAGCAAACCATCCAAGAGTGGAGGAAAACGCTTCTGAAGGCTTCCAGCCTCCAGTGAAATTCCTTGGATGGGAAACCCTGGGGAGGGGAGGGCCCCATTCCCCCATCCCAAAGGGGCCCCTTTGGGCCACTCGCCCCGACAAGGGAGTTTCCCTGGGGACGTCCTCGGACCCGCCCTAGGTACTCAGATATTTAGAGGATGTTCTGATATTCAGTGATTTTCAGAGTAGTGGTGTTAAAGTTACACATACATATGCAAAAAAAGAAAATAAACGAATTCCTATTCCTCCACCCAGAGAACACTACCCATCTTACCTTTTCTGGTGTTTCCAAATACAATTTTCAAAGGAGATCATGCTGTTCCTGCTATTTAGTTACTTTTAAGTCTCTCAATAATGTCTTAGAGCACCTTCCTGTTTATAGGAGCGCCTGACGCTGCGTTCACGGGCAGTTTTACAATGGGATGCCGCAAATGCACTTCAAGGCATAAAACCGAGCTCGCCCGCACCCCGCAGGCAGGTGGATCTGATTTTCCTCCAATGCAGTCTGCTGAAACCCAGCCCACCGCACCCCGCAGGCAGGTGGATCTGATTTTCCTCCAATGCAGAGCCTGCTGAAACCCAGCCCCACCGCACCCCGCAGGCAGGTGGATCTGATTTTCCTACAGAGTTTGCTGAAACCGAGCTCGCCCGCACCCCGCAGGCAGGTGGATCTGATTTTCCTACAGAGTTTGCTCAAACCGAGCTCGTCCTCACCCCGCAGGCAGGTGGATCTAATTTTCCTCCGCTGCAGAGTCTGCTGAAACCCAGCCCACCGCACCCCGCAGGCAGGTGGATCTGATTTTCCTCCGCTGCAGAGTCTGCTGAAACCCAGCCCCACCGCACCCCGCAGGCAGGTGGATCTGATTTTCCTCCGCTGCAGAGTCTGCTGGGGGCTAAGGGTGAGAACCGCGGGAACCAACTAACGCGCTGCAGTTTCGGGAAACCCGGCCCACAGCGCCACCGTGTGGTCTCCGCGTCCCCAGCCGGGACGGTGGCCGGAGCCACAGCCTCTGCGCTGCTGACCCTGAGCCTGTTCCCTTCCTGCAGTCCCCAGGAGCTGACGCTGTTCAGGTTTGTTTTTAAACACTCCAGCTGCACAAGCATCTTCTCAGGACGTCTTGCATGCTGTGCTGCCCACCCTCTCTTGTGGATGGTCCCCCGGCTCCGGCCGAGTCCCTCCTGGGAGGGCTTCCCCAAGGCCTCCTTCCGTCCAGGGCAGTGGCGGGGGCCTGCAGGAGGCCTCAGAGCTCTGTCAGGGCAGGACGGACCGCTGTCCTGGCCAGTGCAGGGACAGAAGGGAGAACGCCTTGGAGGGAGGTAGGGACCAGTCGTGAGCATCCATTCCTGAGGAAAGCTGGCGAAGGGGCAGACATCCATCCTGCCAGCAGGAAGCCGCGCCCAGCACAGTAATGCTCAGCCTCAGTGATCCTGGTGGGAGAGACCGAGACAGACAGATTCTTCTCACACCCACCAGGCCGCCAGATCCAGCCCGCACCGGGGCATGCGGACCCAGGGCCGTCTACACCTGGGCTTTCCTTCCCAGCTTCCCCGCTCTCAAATTCAGTTGAAAGTGGGTTTGTAAGAAATCATGTTTACAAGCAAAAGCCACCCTCCAACCTTCTGTCATAGGAGTTTTAATGGTGTGAGGTTTCTAGCCCACGGGTGCCTCTCTCTAGCCCCTCTCTCCCTGCAGCAGAAGCAGCCTTGCACTTTCCAAGGTAATGGCACCACCACCCTGCTTGGCGCCCGCCAGCATCTCCCTGTCACTGGAAAGGCAGTGTCCAAACCCCAGGCCCTGTGGGTCTATCCCAGCAGCTCGCCTGCTGTGGCCTCCTCAAACAGCCTCCTATTCCCCCAAATCCCAGACTCAGCCCCTCGGATGCCTCCAGGTATGAAGGCTGGGGCAGGCTCCAGGAGGAGCAGATAGAACTTGGGTGATCAGCCACTGGGCGTGGTGGCTCATGCCTGTAATCTCAGCACTGTTGGAATCCGAGGTGAATAGATCACTTGAGGTCAGGAGTTTGAGACCAGCCTGGCCGACATAGCGAACTCTGTCTCTACCAAAAATACAAAAAAAAAAAAAAAAAAAAAAAAAAACTGGGTGTGGTGGCCTGCACCTGTCATCTCAGCTACTTGGGAGGCTGAGGCATGAGAATCACTTGAACCCAGGAGGCAGAGGTTGCAGTGAACTGAGACTGCACCACTGCACTCCAGCCTGGGTGACAGACTGAGACTGTCTCAAAAATAAAAGGTAATCAGGAAGTTCTTGTTTTGCTTTTGTTTTCCCCTGTGGAACCCTTTGCTCTGCAAAACAGAGAAGCGTTTCTGTGGTGGGGTGCTCTGCTGCTCCCCCCTCCACCGCCCAGAACTGCTGATCCCACCCTCATGTCTGCATTCTTGAGGTGGTCCTGAGACATGGTTTTGAAAAACACTGCTTGGGCCGGGCGTGGTGGCTCATGCTGGTAATCTCAGCATTTTGGGAGGCCGAGGTGGGAGGATTCAAGAGTTCAAGACCAGCCTGGTCAGCATGGTGGAACCCCCGTCTCTTCTAAAAATACAAAAATTAGCTGGGCATTGTGGTGCATGCCTGTAATCCCAGCTACTTGGGAGGCTTGAGGCAGGAGAATCGCTTGAACTCAGGAGGCAAAGGTTGCAGTGAGCCAGGATTTCATCACTGCACTCCAGCATGGGCAATAGAGAGAGAGATTCCATTTAACAAAAAAAAAAAAAAAGAGAGAGAAAACAAAGATTAAAAGCTTAGACTTTTCCATATACCTGTTGGCCACTTGTATGTCTTCTGTTGAGAAATGATCTTTTGTTCACTTTCTATGGGATTATTTATTTATATATTTTTTCCTGTTGTTTGATTTTCTTGTCTATTCTGGATATTGGCCCCAAAAAGCAAGCGAAAAAATGCTCAACATCATGAATCATTGGGGAAATGCAGATCAAAACCACAATGAGCTATCATCTACCCCAGTTCAGATGGCTTTAATTAAAAAATACAACCATAACAAATGCTGGCGAGGACGTGGAGAAAGGGTACCCACGCACACCGTAGGTAGGAATGTAAATGAGTACAGCCGCCACGGACAACAGGATTGAGTTTTTAAAAAATTAAAAATAGAGCTACCCTATGATCCAGCCATCGCCACTGATGGGTATTTATCCAAAGGAAAGGGAATCCTATGTGAAAGGAAATCTGCACCCCCCTGTTTACTGCAGCACTGTTCACAATGGCAAATATATGGAATCAACCTGGGTGACTATCAGTGGATGAATGGATACAGAACACGTGGTATCTGTACGCGATGGAATACTCCGCAGCCATACACAAGAATGAAATCATGTTTGCAACAACATGGATGCAATTGAAGGCTATCATGTTAAGCAAAGTAAGCCGGGGTAGAAAGACACATATACCATGTTCTCACTCATTTGTGGGCACTGAAACAGTGGCTCTCACCGAGGCAGAGAGTTGGCTGGTGGTTCCCAGAGGCTGGGCTGGTGTGTGGGTGAGAGGCAGACATAAAGTGAGGCTGGTTACGGGGCACAAACATGCAGTCGGGGGAAGGAGTAAGTTCCAGCGTTCCATAGCACAGTTCACAGACCAAAGGCAACAATCATTTACTGTATATTTATTTTTTCTTTCTTTCTTTTTTTTTTTAGACAGAGTCTCACTCTTGTCCCCCAGGCTGGAGTGCAGTGGTGTGATCTCGGCTCACTGCAACCTCAGCCTCCTGGGTTCAAGCGATTCTCCTGTCAGCCTTCTGAGTAGCTGGGATTACAGGTGCCACCATGCCCAGCTAATTTTTGTGTTTTCAGTAGAGACGGGGTTTTGCCATGTTGGCCAGGCTGGTCTCGAACTCCTGACCTCAGGTGATCCACCTGCCTTGGCCTCCTAAAGTGCTGGGATTACCGGCGTGAGCCACTGCACCTGGTCCACGTATATTTCAAAATAGCTAGAAGAACTGGAATCTTCCCAACACCAAGAAATAGATGTTCGAAGTGATGGATATACTATATATCCTGATTTGATCACTACGAGCTGTGTGCACAATCAAAATATCACAACTGCTCCATAAATATGTACAATTATATATCAATAAATGCTTTTCAAAAAAATTTAGATTTGATTACAAAGACATTAAAATCTGTGATACTTCAGGAAACCCCATAACAAAACAAGCAAAATCCCAACAAAAACCGGAAGCACGCTGTGACAATTTTGACATCTGATGTCCTCAGTATCTAGAGGTCTTACGGGAAGAAGGAAGGCACAATGGAATGAAGTTAGATGTGGACATAGAATCACAACCACCCAGGAAGATGCAATTTGAGTTTTAACAATGAATTTAGCAATCTGCTTAACAATAGTAATAGTCAATGTTGGCAAATATTCAGAGGAATACGCATTTCCAGATACTACGAGCAAAAGTAACAATTAGTATAATTTTGTTCTGGAGAGGAGTTTGGTAACATGCACCAAAAGTCTTACAATTTGGCAGACCTAGGAATCCTACCTTTAGGATGATAAACTGGCAAGTGGTCAAAGTCTGCTCTGTGGCCTATTGCTGCACGGCCAAGAGCTCAGGATGGTCCATGGTTACGTTGAAAGGGCTGTGAAAGCAATTAGCGGATAAGGAAGAGTGTGTGGTGGAGACCATCTTCCCTGTCCCCGCCCCCAGCGCAATACTGACTCTCTAGCTCTCTGCAGAGCACTCTGCAGACCTCTGATCTATGTGGAGGAGTAAACAGGTAAACAACAAAACGGTACAGGTGTTCATTTTGCAGCATTTAGAAAATGTTGGTAAAAATAAAATAAAGAAATAAAGGGCCTAAATGTCCGTCTTTCCAACCTCATGGAAGTAGTTCAATCGATTCTGGCAAATGCAAATCCCGTCATGTTCGGCAGCCACTACAGGCAGACAGTGCTGCCGAAGAACTTCCGGTAACGTGAGAAAACGCTCACGAGAGGGTCGTGCTGAGTGACAGCATTGAGTTATACAGACAGCTGTATTCCCATTTTAATTTGAAGGTGTATAAATAGAAAGAAATTCAAAGAAAATACTTGAACGTCTTAATTACTGGTTCTTCATCCGGCACGTGGGGAAGCAGGGGCTGCGGGGAGGGTGGTGGGGTGTGAGGGGTTTGGAGGTGGGTGGGAGGGGATCCCTAAAGTGACAGAGTCCTGGGAGCCCAGGGCCTGGAAGCTCACCACCTGGCAGTGCAGCCATGGGATCCAGCCGACCTCGCTGGACACAGGTGTCATGAGGGCTGCGGCGGGGGGCGGTGCTGGGGGGGTTCCTAGGGAGGGCAGGGCCAGAAAAGG